>NC_068433.1:43984026-43996898 GCF_023373465.1 Oncorhynchus keta
GAGGGACAGCGAGCGAGAGAGACAGCGAGCGAGAGAGACAGCGAGCGAGACAGACAGCGAGAGAGACAGCGAGAGCGAGAGAGACAGCGAGAGAGACAGCGAGAGCGAGAGAGACAGCGAGAGCGAGAGAGACAGCGAGTGCGAGAGAGACAGCGAGAGCAAGAGAGACAGCGAGAGCGACAGCGAGAGAGACAGCGAGAGCGACAGCGAGAGAGACAGCGAGAGAGACAGCGAGAGAGACAGCGAGAGAGACAGCGAGCGAGAGAGAGACAGGAGCGAGAGAGAGACAGGAGCGAGAGAGAGACAGCGAGCGAGAGAGACAGCGAGCGAGAGAGAGAGAGACAGCGAGCGCGAGACAGCGAGCGCGAGACAGCGAGCGAGACAGCGAGCGAGACAGCGAGCGAGACAGCGAGCGAGAGAGAGAGAGAGCGAGACAGCGAGAGAGAGAGCGAGACAGCGAGCGAGCGAGAGAGAGAGACAGCGAGCGAGCGAGAGAGAGAGACAGCGAGCGAGCGAGAGAGACAGCGAGCGAGCGAGAGAGAGAGACAGCGAGCGAGAGAGAGAGAGAGAGACAGCGAGCGAGAGAGAGAGAGAGACAGCGAGCGAGCGAGAGAGAGAGCGAGAGAGAGAGAGAGAGAGACAGCGAGCGATCGAGAGAGACAGCGAGCGAGACAGAGAGAGAGACAGCGAGCGAGACAGCGAGCGAGCGAGACAGAGAGAGAGACAGCGAGCGAGACAGAGAGAGAGACAGCGAGCGAGAGAGAGAGAGAGACAGCGAGCGCGAGACAGCGAGCGCGAGACAGCGAGAGAGCGAGACAGCGAGAGAGCGAGACAGCGAGAGAGCGAGACAGCGAGAGAGCGAGACAGCGAGAGAGCGAGAGAGCGAGACAGCGAGCGCGAGAGAGCGAGACAGCGAGCGCGAGACAGCGAGCGCGAGACAGCGAGCGCGAGACAGCGAGCGCGAGACAGCGAGCGCGAGACAGCGAGCGCGAGACAGCGAGCGCGAGAGAGCGAGCGCGAGAGAGCGAGAGTGAGACAGCGAGAGAGTGAGACAGCGAGAGAGCGAGAGTGAGACAGCGAGAGAGCGAGAGTGAGACAGCGAGAGAGTGAGAGTGAGACAGCGAGAGAGTGAGAGTGAGACAGCGAGAGAGTGAGAGTGAGACAGCGAGAGAGTGAGAGTGAGACAGCGAGAGAGTGAGAGAGAGACAGCGAGAGAGCGAGAGAGAGACAGCGAGAGAGCGAGAGAGAGACAGCGAGAGAGCGAGAGTGAGACAGCGAGAGAGCGAGAGCGAGACAGCGAGAGAGCGAGAGCGAGACAGCGAGAGAGCGAGAGCGAGACAGCGAGAGTGAGACAGCGAGACAGCGAGACAGCGAGAGAGAGACAGCGAGAGAGCGACAGCGAGAGAGCGAGAGAGCGACAGCGAGAGAGCGACAGCGAGAGAGCGAGAGTGAGACAGCGAGAGAGCGACAGCGAGAGTGAGACAGCGAGAGAGCGACAGCGAGAGAGCGACAGCGAGAGTGAGACAGCGAGAGAGCGAGAGTGAGACAGCGAGAGAGCGAGAGTGAGACAGCGAGAGAGCGAGAGTGAGACAGCGAGAGAGCGAGAGTGAGACAGCGAGAGAGCGAGAGTGAGACAGCGAGAGAGCGAGAGTGAGACAGCGAGAGAGCGAGAGTGAGACAGAGAGAGCGAGAGTGAGACAGCGAGACAGCGAGAGAGCGAGAGCGAGAGAGAGAGCGAGAGTGAGACAGCGAGAGAGCGAGAGTGAGACAGCGAGAGAGCGAGAGTGAGACAGCGAGAGAGCGAGAGTGAGACAGCGAGAGAGCGAGAGCGAGACAGCGAGACAGCGAGCGCGAGACAGCGAGCGCGAGACAGCGAGCGCGAGACGGCGAGCGCGAGACGGCGAGCGCGAGACGGCGAGAGAGCGAGACGGCGAGAGAGCGAGACGGCGAGAGAGCGAGACGGCGAGAGAGCGAGACGGCGAGAGAGCGAGACGGCGAGAGAGCGAGACGGCGAGAGCGAGACG
Source organism: Oncorhynchus keta (assembly GCF_023373465.1). Classification (NCBI taxonomy): domain Eukaryota; kingdom Metazoa; phylum Chordata; class Actinopteri; order Salmoniformes; family Salmonidae; genus Oncorhynchus; species Oncorhynchus keta. The sequence goes on from NC_068433.1 coordinate 43,986,051, forward strand.
GCGAGAGCGAGACGGCGAGAGCGAGACGGCGAGCGCGAGACGGCGAGAGCGAGACGGCGAGAGCGAGACGGCGAGAGCGAGACAGCGAGAGCGAGACAGCGAGAGCGAGACAGCGAGACAGCGAGACAGCGAGAGCGAGACAGCGAGAGCGAGACAGCGAGAGCGAGACAGCGAGAGCGAGACAAGAGGTGAGACAGAGAGCGAGAAAGAGGTGGCAGAGGGGGCTAGAGAGAGAGTTCATTAATGCATACTGGCCCATGAATCTCACTGTTCTCTGTCCAGCTCATCTGAAACCCTCCAAACCACTCACTCACTACATCACCATCACTAACACACTTCACAGCTCCTCAGCTATCACTCTATCGCTCTCTCCCTCACCGTCTCCCCCCTCTCTCTTTAGCTATCACTCCCGCTTGTTGTCCTTTACTTATTGTTTCATGTTCAATTTGCTCTATAATATGCTTGATCTCCTCCTTATTTATCCTTTGTCCCAGTTCCCTCGGTCTCCCTCTCTCCTCCTCCCGCTCTCCCTTCTCCACAGTTCATGTTTATTCTCATTATGTTCTCTCCTCCATATATCGGTTCCCTTCTTCCCCGTTCCTCTCTTTCTCTCCCTCACCTCGTTTTCCTGCTGCGTTCTCCTTGTTAGCGCATTAGGAAATCAAATTTCATATGTGGTTTGCTTTCATTCATAAGCTGATTAATGGTGCATGCTGCTGTGCCAATCAGCAATGAAGGAACGAGGGGAGACAGGGAACACATTCTCCTCTTCCTCTCTACCCTCTTCCTCTCCACTATTATTCTATTCTTCCGTTTCCCGCCTCTCCTCATCCCTCTCTCGTCTCCCTGCCTTTGGGACATGGTGCCGGTTATGAATTCATTCATACTTCCTTCCCTAGTCATCTCCTCCCTCCTTTCTGTCCTTTTATTACACTCTGCTGATGGGAGTGAAATAAGGCATAAAGCATGACATCATTTTGGAAAGTGTACAATTTCAGTAAAACCTGAGTAATACATTATTTTATTTAACTAGGCAAGTCAGTAAAGAACAAATTTTTATTTACAATGACGGCCTACCGGGAACAGTGGGTTAACTGCCTTGTTCAGGGGCAGACGACAGGTGTTTTACCTTGTCAACTCTGGGATTCGATCTTGCAACCTTCCGGTTACTAGTCCAACGCTCTAACCACTAGGCTACCTGCTGCCCCATTAATATAACCTTAGTAATATTCAACACATCTTATTAGTGTGTGTGTGTGTGTGTGTGTGTGTGTGTGTGTGTGTGTGTGTGTGTGTGTGTGTGTGTGTGTGTGTGTGTGTGTAGTGCTATAGTCCAGATAGCACTAGAGCCATTTAGAACCCTATTTGCTGATGACTACAAGACATCACCATCGGACACTTCACTGAAAAGCTCTAAAAACACTGATGCAGAGATAAAACAGAAATGCAGGCCTGTCGCTATGCTACACACACACACGCAACCCTCTTAACCATGACGAAGTCACCCAGCCTCCACCCATCTCCTCGGCTACGAGAGCCAGCTGGTCACCCACCCTCACTGGTCTGTTGTAAGCAGCACGCCCATTAGGAAGGCTAGGACTGGGTCTCCATCTCTGTACACTATAGACTACGAATGTGGTTTAGTCTCTGCCCAGAGAGAAGGAAAGAGACTGACCACATACCGTGAAACCAAAACGCCACAATAGACAGGGAAGGAGAGGAGGCAACAGGAGAGAGACATATACAGTATAAATGGGAGAGAAGAGGAAGGCAAGCGTGGGTGAATCCTGTAATTGATAGAGAGAGAGAGAGAATCCTGTGTGTGGGTTTGAGACAGAGAAGAGCTGTATGTGTGAATGAGACCTGTAAGAGAAAAGCTGAACGGCGGCGCTACAGTACAACAAAGACAACCTTTAAAGCATTCACACAGAACAGAGAGAGCCACCACAGGGTACATACAGTACAGTATCAATTTTTTGTTGACAGGGAGCAGAGGGATTGTGTAATACAGCATCTCCCCAGCTGTGTTCACACACGAAGTGGCTTTGAGTGTGTGTGTGTGTGTATGTGTGGTTATTGGGGGTTGACTAGGTGTTTTGCAGTTCAAGTTGGTCCCTTCTGCTATTGCAGTTGCTGGCAACATTGGGCGATACCGTTTCCTCGTGTGCATAAACCTGGGTAATTGTCTCAGCGAGGCTCCAGTGAGTATGATTGCATTGAATGGAAACTACATAGGCAGCCTGCAGCCAGTGTAGAGTGTGTGAGTGTGACAGATATCCATTCTGACAGGTCCTCTTGGTTAACGGGGCCCGATTGAATAATGCTGGCACAAAGGGATATCTCCTACAGAGACAAAGATGGGCTCTCACATGGGAGAAGCACACACAGACAGACATGCACACAGCTGTATGATGTATGTGTGTGAATGTATGTGTACGTATAAATATTTCCCCAAGGAAGAGTTGTCAAATTAGACACACATCCTGGGTTTCTCCTCTAAAGAGAAAGCGAGTGGCTGAGCGAGAGAGGCTGAGAGAGAGAGAGGCTGAGTGAGAGAGGGGCTGAGTGAGAGAGGGGCTGAGTGAGAGAGGGGCTGAGTGAGAGAGGGGCTGAGTGAGAGAGGGGCTGAGTGAGAGAGGGGCTGAGTGAGAGAGAGGGGCTGAGTGAGAGAGAGGCTGAGTGAGAGAGAGGCTGAGTGAGAGAGAGGCTGAGAGAGAGGCTGAGTGAGAGAGAGAGGCTGAGTGAGAGAGAGGCTGAGAGCGAGAGAGAGCGGCTGAGAGCGAGAGAGAGCGGCTGAGAGCGAGAGAGAGAGAGAGAGGCTGAGAGCGAGAGCGAGCGGCTGAGAGCGAGCGGCTGAAAGCGAGAGAGAGGCTGAGCGAGAGAGAGAGGCTGAGCGAGAGAGAGAGAGAGAGGCTGAGCGAGAGAGAGGCTGAGCGAGAGAGAGAGAGAGGCTGAGCGAGAGAGAGAGAGAGACAGCACAATTAGACCCAACCAAATCATGAGAAAACAAAAAAGATAATTACTTAACACATTGGAAAGAATTAACAAAAAACAGAGCAAACTAGAATGCTATTTGGCCCTACACAGAGAGTACACAGCGGCAGAATACCTGACCACTGTGACTGACCCAAAATTAAGGAAAGCTTTGACTATGTACAGACTCAGTGAGCATAGCCTTGCTATTGAGAAAGGCCGCCGTAGGCAGACATGGCTCTCAAGAGAAGACAGGCTATGTGCTCACTGCCCACAAAATGAGGTGGAAACTGAGCTGCACTTCCTAACCTCCTGCCCAATGTATGACCATATTAGAGAGACATATTTCCCCCAGATTACACAGATCCACAAAGAATTCGAAAACAAATCCAATTTTGAAAAACTCCCATATCTTTTGGGTGAAGTTCCACAGTGTGCCATCACAGCAGCATGATTTGTGACCTGTTGCCACGAGAAAAGGGCAACCAGTGAAGAACAAACACCATTGTAAATACAACCCATATTTATGCTTATTCATTTTATCTTGTGTCCTTTAACTATTTGTACATTGTATATATATATATATATATAATATGATATTTGTAATGTCTTTACTGTTTTTAAACTTCTGTATGTGTAATGTTTACTGTTAATTTTTGTTGTTTTTCACTTTATATATTCACTTTGTATGTTGTCTACCTCACTTGCTTTGGCAATGTTAACACATGTTTCCCATGCCAATAAAGCCCCTTGAATTGAATTGAATTGAGAGAGGCTGAGCGAGAGAGAGAGAGAGAGAGGCTGAGAGAGAGAGAGAGAGAGAGAGAGGCTGAGCGAGCGAGAGAGAGAGAGAGGCTGAGCGAGCGAGAGAGAGAGAGGCTGAGCGAGCGAGAGAGAGAGAGGCTGAGCGAGCGAGAGAGAGAGAGGCTGAGCGAGCGAGAGAGAGAGAGAGGCTGAGCGAGAGAGAGGCTGAGCGAGAGAGAGAGGGAGAGGCTGAGCGAGAGAGAGAGAGGGAGAGGATGAGCGAGAGAGAGAGAGAGAGAGAGAGGGGCTGAGCGAGAGAGAGAGAGAGAGAGAGAGAGGCTGAGCGAGAGAGAGAGAGAGAGGCTGAGCGAGCACGAGAGAGAGAGAGGCTGAGCGAGCGCGAGAGAGGCTGAGCGAGCGCGAGAGAGGCTGAGCGAGCGCGAGAGAGGCTGAGCGAGCGAGAGAGGCTGAGCGAGAGAGAGAGGCTGAGCGAGAGAGAGAGAGAGAGAGAGAGAGGCTGAGCGAGAGAGAGAGAGAGAGAGAGAGGCTGAGCGAGAGAGAGAGAGAGAGAGAGAGGCTGAGCGAGAGAGAGAGAGAGAGAGAGAGAGGCTGAGCGAGAGAGAGAGAGAGAGAGGCTGAGCGAGAGTGAGAGAGAGAGGCTGAGCGAGAGAGAGAGAGAGAGGGAGAGCGAGAGAGAGAGAGAGAGAGGGTGAGCGAGCGAGAGAGAGAGAGAGAGGCAGAGCGAGCGAGAGAGAGAGAGAGAGAGGCTGAGCGAGCGAGAGAGAGGCTGAGCGAGCGAGAGAGAGAGGCTGAGCGAGCGAGAGAGAGAGGCTGAGCGAGCGAGAGAGAGAGGCTGAGCGAGCGAGAGAGAGAGGCTGAGCGAGCGAGAGAGAGGCTGAGGCTGAGCTGAGAGGAGAGAGAGAGGCTGAGCGAGCGAGAGAGAGAGGCTGAGCGAGCGAGAGAGAGAGGCTGAGCGAGCTGAGAGAGAGAGAGGCTGAGCGAGCGAGAGAGAGAGGCTGAGCGAGGGATGGAGAGAGAGGCTGAGCGAGAGAGAGAGAGAGGCTGAGCGAGAGAGAGAGAGAGAGAGGCTGAGTAGAGAGAGAGAGAGGCTGAGCGAGAGAGAGGAGAGAGAGGCTGAGCAAGAGAGAGAGAGAGGCTGAGCGAGAGAGAGAGAGGCTGAGCGAGAGAGAGAGAGGCTGAGCGAGAGAGAGAGAGGCTGATTGAGAGAGAGAGAGGCTGAGCGAGAGAGAGAGGCTGAGCGAGAGAGAGGCTGAGCGAGAGAGAGAGGGGGAAAGAGAGAGAGAGAGAGGCTGAGAGAGAGAGAGAGGCTGAGCGAGAGAGAGAGGCTGAGCGAGAGAGAGAGAGGAGGCTGAGCGAGAGGCTGAGCGAGAGAGAGAGAGAGGCTGAGAGAGAGAGAGAGAGAGAGAGAGGCTGAGCGAGAGAGAGAGAGAGAGAGAGGCTGAGCGAGAGAGAGGAGAGAGAGAGAGGAGAGCGAGAGAGAGAGAGAGAGAGAGGCTGAGAGAGAGAGAGAGAGAGAGAGGCTGAGAGAGAGAGAGAGAGAGAGAGAGAGAGAGAGAGAGAGAGAGAGAGAGGCTGAGCGAGAGAGAGAGAGAGAGAGGCTGAGCGAGAGAGAGAGAGAGGCTGAGCAAGAGAGAGAGAGAGAGGCTGAGCAAGAGAGAGGCTGAGCGAGAGAGAGGCTGAGCGAGAGAGAGTGAGAGAGAGAGGCTGAGCGAGAGAGAGGCTGAGCGAGAGAGAGAGAGAGAGAGGCTGAGCGAGAGAGAGAGAGAGGCTGAGCGAGAGAGAGAGAGAGATTTATTGGAGCGAGAGAGAGGCTAGCTGAGAGAGAGAGGCTGAGCGAGAGGCTGAAAGAGAGAGAGAGAGAGAGAGGCTGAGAGAGAGGCTGAGCGAGAGGCTGAGAGAGAGAGAGAGAGGCTGAGAGAGAGAGAGAGAGGCTGAGCAGAGAGAGAGAGAGAGAGAGAGGCTGAGAAAAGAGAGAGGCTGAGCAGAGAGAGAGAGAGAGAGAGGCTGATAGAGAGAGAGAGAGAGGCTGGAGAGAGAGAGAGAGAGAGGCTGAGCGAGAGAGAGAGAGAGAGGCTGAGGGAGAGAGAGAGAGGCTGAGAGAGAGAGAGAGAGAGAGGCTGAGCGAGAGAGGCTGAGCGAGAGGCTGAGCGAGAGGCTGAGCGAGAGAGAGAGAGAGGCTGAGCGAGAGAGAGAGGCTGAGCGAGAGAGAGAGAGAGAGGCTGAGCGAGCGAGAGAGAGAGAGGCTGAGCGAGAGATAGAGAGGCTGAGCGAGCGATAGAGAGGCTGAGCGAGCGATAGAGAGGCTGAGCGAGAGCGAGAGAGAGAGAGAGGCTGAGCGAGCGAGAGAGAGAGAGAGGCTGAGCGAGAGAGGATGAGAGGCTGAGACAGAGAGAGAGAGAGGCTGAGCGAGCGAGAGAGAGAGAGGCTGAGCGAGCGAGAGAGAGAGAGGCTGAGCGTATTCATTAATGAGAGAGAGAGAGGCTGAGCGAGCGAGAGAGAGAGGCTGAGCGAGAGAGAGAGGTTGAGCAGCGAGAGAGAGAGGCTGAGCGAGAGAGAGAGAGAGAGGCTGAGCGAGAGGCTGAGCAAAGAGAGAGAGAGGCTGAGCAGAGAGAGAGAGAGAGGCTGAGCGAGAGAGAGAGAGAGGAGAGCGAGAGAGAGAGAGAGAGCTGAGCGAGAGAGAGAGAGAGGCTGATAGAGAGAGAGAGAGGCTGAGAGAGAGAGAGAGAGAGGCTGAGCGAGAGAGAGAGAGAGGCTGAGAGAGAGAGAGAGAGAGGCAGAGGAGGAGGAGAGAGAGGCTGAGAGAGAGAGAGAGAGAGGCTGAGCGAGAGAGAGAGAGAGGCTGAGAGAGAGAGAGAGAGAGGCTGAGCGAGAGAGAGAGAGAGGCTGAGCAGAGAGAGAGAGAGGCAGATAGAGAGAGAGAGAGGCTGAGAGAGAGAGAGAGGCTGAGCGAGGAGAGAGGCTGAGCGAGAGAGAGAGGCTGAGCGAGAGAGAGAGAGGGAGGCTGAGAGAGAGAGAGAGAGGAGGCTGAGGAGAGACTGAGAGAGGAGGCTGAGAGAGAGGCTGAGAGAGAAAGAGAGGCTGAGAGAGAGAGAGGCTGAGCGAGAGAGAGAGAGAGAGAGAGAGAGAGAGAGAGAGAGGCTGAGAGAGAGAGAGGCTGAGCGAGAGAGAGAGAGAGGCTGAGAGCGAGAGAGAGAGAGAGAGAGAGAGGCTGAGCAAGAGAGAGAGAGATGGAGCAAGAGAGAGAGAGAGAGAGGCTGAGCAAGAGAAGAGAGAGGCTGAGCGAGAGAGAGAGGCTGAAGAGAGAGAGGCTGAGAGAGAGAGAGGCTGAGTTGAGAGAGAGAGAGAGAGAGGCTGAGCGAGAGAGAGAGAGAGAGGCTAAAAGGGAGCAAGAGAGAGAGAGGCTGAGCGAGAGAGAGAGAGAGAGAGGCTGAGCGAGAGAGAGAGGCTGAGCTGAGAGAGAGGCTGAGCGAAGAGAGAGAGGCTGAGCGAGAGAGAGAGAGAGAGGCTGAGCGAGAGAGAGAGAGAGAGAGAGGCTGAGCGAGAGAGAGGCAGAGAGAGAGGCTGAGAGAGAGAGAGAGGCTGAGCGAGAGGCTGAGAGAGAGAGAGAGAGAGAGGCTGAGCAAGAGAGAGAGAGGCTGAGCAAGAGAGAGAGAGGCTGAGCAAGAGAGAGAGAGAGGCTGAGCAAGAGAGAGAGAGAGAGAGGCTGAGCGAGAGAGAGGCTGAGCGAGAGAGACTTAAGAGAGAGGCTGAGCGAGAGAGAGAGAGAGAGAGAGGCTGATAGAGAGAGAGAGAGAGAGAGGCTGAGAGAGAGAGAGAGAGAGGCTGAGCGAGAGAGAGAGAGAGAGAGAGGCTGAGCGAGAGAGAGAGAGAGAGAGAGGCTGAGCGAGAGAGAGAGAGAGAGAGAGGCTGAGAGGGGGAGGTTGAGGGAGAGAGAGAGAGAGAGAGAGAGGCTGAGCGAGAGAGAGAGAGAGAGGCTGAGCGAGAGAGAGAGAGAGAGAGGCTGAGCGAGAGAGAGAGAGAGAGAGAGGCTGAGCGAGAGAGAGAGAGAGGAGAGAGAGAGAGAGAGAGAGAGAGAGAGAGAGGCTGAGCGAGAGAGAGAGAGAGAGAGAGAGGCTGAGAGAGAGAGAGAGAGAGAGGCTGAGAGAGAGAGAGGCTGAGCGAGAGAGAGAAGAGAGGCTGAGCGAGATGGAGAGGAGAGAGAGGCTGAGCGAGAGAGAGGCTGAGCGAGAGAGAGAGGCTGAGCAAAGAGTGAGAGGCTGAGCGAGAGAGAGAGGCTGAGCGAGAGAGAGAGAGAGAGGGTGGGAGGAGAGAGAGGAGAGGCTGAGAGAGAGAGAGAGAGAGAGGCTGAGCGAGAGAGAGAGAGAGAGGCTGAGAGAGAGAGAGAGAGAGAGGCTGAGAGAGAGAGAGAGAGAGAGGCTGAGAGAGAGAGAGAGAGAGAGGCTGAGCGAGAGAGAGAGAGAGAGGCTGAGAGAGAGAGAGAGGAGAGAGAGAGAGAGGCTGAGGAGAGAGAGAGAGAGAGAGAGGCTGAGAGAGAGAGAGAGAGAGGCTGAGCAAGAGAGAGAGAGAGAGAGGCTGAGCAAGAAGAGAGGAGAGAGGCTGAGCAAGAGAGAGAGAGAGAGAGAGAGGCTGAGCGAGAGAGAGAGAGAGAGAGAGGCTGAGCGAGAGAGAGAGAGAGAGAGAGGCTGAGCGAGAGAGAGAGAGAGAGAGAGAGAGGCTGGAGCGAGAGAGAGGCTGAGCTAGAGAGAGAGAGAGAGAGGTAAGCGAGAGAGAGAGGCTGAGAGATGAGAGAGAGAGAGAGAGAGGCTGAGATTGAGAGAGAGAGAAAGAGAGGCTGAGAGAGAGAGAGAGAGAGAGAGAGAGAGGCTGAGGAGAGAGAGAGAGAGGCTGAGCGAGAGAGAGAGAGAGGCTGAGCGAGAGAGAGAGAGAGGCTGAGCGAGAGAGAGGAGAGAGAGAGAGGCTGAACGAGAGAGAGAGAGAGAGAGGCTGAGCAGAGAGAGAGAGAGAGAGGCTGAGCGAGAGAGAGAGAAGAGGCTGAGCGAGAGAGAGGGGAGAGGCTGAGCGAGAGAGAGAGAGAGGCTGATTCAGAGAGAGAGAGAGGCTGAGCTGAGAGAGGCTGAGCGAGAGAGGTTGAGCGAGAGAGGCTGAGCGAGAGAGGCTGAGAGAGAGGTGAGCGAGAGAGGCTGAGCGAGAGAGGCTGGAGCGAGAGAGGCTGAGCGAGAGAGGCTGAGCGAGAGAGGCTGAGCGAGAGAGGCTGAGCGAGAGAGGCTGAGCGAGAGAGGCTGAGCGAGAGGCTGAGAGAGAGATAGAGAGGGAGAGAGAGAGGCTGAGCGAGAGGGAGAGAGAGAGGCTGAGCGAGAGGGAGAGAGAGAGGCTGAGCGAGAGAGAGAGAGAGAGAGGCTGAGCGAGAGAGAGAGAGAGAGGCTGAGAGAGAGAGAGAGAGAGAGGCTGAGCGAGAGAGAGAGAGAGAGAGAGGCTGAGAGAGAGAGAGAGAGAGGCTGAGCGAGAGAGAGAGAGAGAGGCTGAGCGAGAGAGAGAGAGAGAGGCTGAGCGAGAGAGAGAGAGAGAGAGAGAGGCTGAGAGAGAGAGAGGCTGAGCGAGAGAGAGAGAGAGAATGTTTGAGAGAGAGAGAGAGAGAGGCTGAGCAAGAGAGAGAGAGAGAGGCTGAGCGAGAGAGAGAGAGAGAGAGGCTGAGCGAGAGAGAGAGAGAGAGAGGCTGAGCGAGAGAGAGAGAGAGAGAGAGAGGCTGAGCGAGAGAGAGGCTGAGCGAGAGAGAGGCTGAGCGAGAGAGAGAGAGAGAGAGGATGAGCGAGAGAGAGAGAGAGAGAGAGGCTGAGCGAGAGAGAGAGAGAGAGAGAGAGGCTGAGAGAGAGAGAGAGAGAGAGAGAGAGAGAGGCTGAGAGAGAGAGAGAGGCTGAGAGAGAGAGAGAGAGAGGCTGAGCAGAGAGAGAGAGAGAGGCTGAGAGAGAGAGAGAGGCTGAGGAGAGAGAGAGAGAGAGAGAGGCTGAGCGAGAGAGAGAGAGAGGCTGAGAGAGAGAGAGAGAGAGAGAGGCTGAGCGAGAGAGAGAGAGAGGCTGAGCGAGAGAGAGAGAGAGGCTGAGCGAGAGAGAGAGAGAGGCTGAGCGAGAGAGAGAGAGAGGCTGAGCGAGAGAGAGAGGGAGAGGCTGAGCGAGAGAGAGAGGGAGAGGCTGAGCGAGAGAGAGAGCGAGAGGCTGAGCGAGAGAGAGAGGCTGAGCGAGAGAGGCTGAGCGAGAGAGGCTGAGCGAGAGAGGCTGAGCGAGAGAGGCTGAGAGAGGCTGAGCGAGAGAGGCTGAGCGAGAGAGAGGCTGAGCGAGAGAGGCTGAGCGAGAGAGGCTGAGCGAGAGGCTGAGCGAGAGGCTGAGCGAGAGGCTGAGCGAGAGAGAGAGAGAGAGAGGCTGAGCTGAGAGAGAGAGAGAGAGGCTGAGCGAGAGAGAGAGAGAGAGAGAGGCTGAGCGAGAGAGAGAGAGAGAGAGGCTGAGCGAGAGAGAGAGAGAGAGGGTGAGCGAGAGAGAGAGAGAGAGGCTGAGCGAGAGAGAGAGAGAGAGGGAGAGAGAGAGAGAGAGAGGCAGAGCGAGAGAGAGAGAGAGAGAGGCTGAGCGAGAGAGAGAGAGAGGCTGAGCGAGAGAGAGAGAGAGAGAGGCTGAGAGAGAGAGAGAGAGAGAGAGAGAGGCTGAGCGAGAGAGAGAGAGAGGCTGATAGAGAGAGAGAGAGAGAGGCTGAGCGAGAGAGAGAGAGAGAGGCTGAGCGAGAGAGAGACAGAGAGGCTGAGCGAGAGAGAGACAGAGAGGCTGAGCGAGAGAGAGAGAGAGAGAGGCTGAGAGAGAGAGGCTGAGCTGAGAGAGAGAGAGAGAGAGGCTGAGCGAGAGAGAGAGAGAGAGAGAGAGAGGCTGAGCGAGAGAGAGAGAGAGAGGCTGAGCGAGAGAGAGAGAGAGAGAGAGGCTGAGCGAGAGAGAGAGAGAGAGAGAGAGGCTGAGCGAGAGAGAGAGAGAGGCTGAGCGAGAGAGAGAGAGAGAGGCTGAGCGAGAGAGAGAGAGGCTGAGCGAGAGAGAGAGAGAGAGAGCTAGAGAGAGAGCGAGGCTGAGCGAGAGAGAG
>NC_068433.1:43996998-44004220 GCF_023373465.1 Oncorhynchus keta
TCTCTCTCTCTCTCTCTCTCTCTCTCTCTCTCTCTTTCAATTCAAGGGCTTTATTGGCATGGGAAACATGTGTTAACATTGCCAAAGCAAGTGAGGTAGACAACATACAAAGTGAATATATAAAGTGAAAAACAACAAAAATGAACAGTAAACATTACACATACAGAAGTTTCAAAACAGTAAAGACATTACAAATGTCATATTATATATATATATATATATATATATATATACAATGTACAAATAGTTAAAGGACACAAGATAAAATAAATAAGCATAAATATGGGTTGTATTTACAATGGTGTTTGTTCTTCACTGGTTGTCTCTCTCTCTCTCTCTCTCTCTCTCTCTCTCTCTCTCTCTCTCTCTCTCTCTCTCTCTCTCTCTCTCTCTCTCTCTCTCTCTCTCTCTCTCTCTCTCTCTCTCTCTCTCTCTCTCTGCATCTCTTTGATTGTCAGATTCAATGGTGGCGTGAGAGATAATGTGCCCGCTCAAATTCAACTAAAGTGTTACTCTGGTTTTATTCCTCGTTTAAATATTTGAAGGAACGGCTGTGGTGCCGCTTTGAAAATTGCCACAAAGGGATGAAGGCCGCGAATTTAAATGATGGAAACATGAATAAAGATCAGTCGCTGGGCAGATTTAATCTGCTGCTAGGCGTTCCATTGGCTCGATCCCCGGGACGGAAAATGACCGTTGTAAATATGGTTTTGATTTTCTAACCAGGCACAACAACAAAGTTACAGCGCGAACATTACCACATTGATCGAATAAAACAGGCGTTGACCTTTCCCTCATTTGGAGGCATGGCATTCATTGTTGTAAGTCTCAGAGGGGTCTGGCTGAAAGCATTAACACAAATTACCAGCCACCATTAAAGGGACACATCTATTCCGACGCGCACCGTCATTACCAGGGGCCCATAAAAGTCTGGAGGGACACCTTCCCGTGCTGTGGCAGGCCGTACGCACATATTAATCACCCACACGCACATGCACACACACACACACACACACACACACACACACCCTCTGCTCGGGAGACCACTGAGAAGCCTATTACACACACTCTGATTTACACCGGCAATGCCTGTCGCTACGACGATCAACCACAGCATCACATCAACCTGCCGTGGCAGGGCAACTAATTGAGCACAGATATATCTGTCCTCTCCAGCAAAGCCCTGATTGAGGAACGGCTGCATGACGCTCCATCCTGCAGGAAGCTGAACTAAACCCTATGCCTCCAGGTGTGGATTTGTGTAGACCCATACACACTTCTGTAGGATTGAAAACGTTGTGGTTGTCGTATGCTATTTACTGCAGCTCAGTTTCGTTTTGGGTCCATGTGGATAGGTCACTCTTGCTCTGAGCGATAGGTCGGGTAGGGTAGCTTGGCGTCCATCTGTGTTGTGGCCCTCTGAAGATAGGTCATTAAGTGAAGCATGTCCATGCTCATCAGCGTATGTGCGGTGTGTGTATGTGTGTGTGTGTGTGTGTTTTCCTTCTCTGTTGGTCGTGTCCTGTCTTAACGCTCGGCTGACCGGATGATACTCCACAGAGTTCTCCTCCACCCCACTGTTCTCCCCACTGTTCTCAGAGCACAGAGAGAGGTCAGAGTGTCCACTCCTCTCTGGTTCACCACCGTCTTCCACTATTGCAGTCCTACAAGCCCGGCTTAACCCTCACAAGTCTGGCTTAACCCTTACGAGTCTGGCTTAACCCAGTGATTTGATCCACACTCAGACACAAACTCAAATCAGACCTCTGAACAGATCAGATTGAGAGTCCGGGTGTGTGTGTGTGTGTGTGTGTGTGTGTGTGTGTGTGTGTGTGTGTGTGTGTGTGTGTGTGTGTGTGTGTGTGTGTGTGTGTGTGTGTGTGTGTGTGTGTGTGTGTGTGTGTGTGTGTGTGTGTGTGTGTGTGTGTGTGTGTGTGTGTCTTTGTTCCATCTACACACAACACTGACCATGTGACTCTGTCCCATTCCCCTGCTGCATAGGGACTTAGCCATGATGAGCTAACACGTGCAAGGGGATGAAGAGAGAGAAAGAGAGGGAGAAAGAGATACAGAAGGAAGGCCATCCATTCTGGACTGGTTTGAATGGCATTTTGTTGTTTTGTTTCTCCCTCCCTTATCTCCCATCATCCCTCCCTGGAGGAGTGTGTAGAGCAGCCCAGTCCTCTTCCTGGAACGCCGCCGTTGGCGGGGATCCTGGGTAATAGAGGCGGCTCCGAAAAAAGCTCCACTCATATTCCCATGGTGCTCGTGGAGTGGTTTCTGAGATAATCGGAGCGCTGAATCTGGGGAGGATGGGATAGAGGAGTTGGCGTGTGTGTGTGTGTGTGTGTGTGTGTGTGTGTGTGTGTGTGTGTGTGTGTGTGTGTGTGTGTGTGTGTGTGTGTGTGTGTGTGTGTGTGTGTGTGTGTGTGTGTGTGTGTGTGTGTGTGTCAGCTGGCAGAAAGATCCTGAGTCCATTGCCAGGCTCTGCCCATATGTCCAACACAGTCTGTCTGTGCTCAATAATGTACAGCACTAACAGAGTGGAAGACGTTACTGGTATTTAAAGTAACTGCCAAGTGTTTCCAGATTTCTATAAAATATGACATATAACTACTTACAATATGAGCAAAATAGTTTTCCTTCCAAAAATGTTTAATTAAGCCTGTTAAAAGCAGCTTTTCTGTGTTAGAATGGTGTGGAAGTACCCCAACAACATAATGGTATGGGCGTATATCGACCATTTCAAATATTAAGGTATATTAATATTAACGCTGATTGGCCAGCTCATCCTCCTCTAGACTGCTTATTGGCCAGCTCATCCTCCTCAGGGAGATGACATCATGTTCTATGAGGAAATAGCAAGCATTTTTTTTAACTCACAGTTTTGTTTCCAATTAAAGCTTTGGCCACAAATATGAGTATAGGACGAGTCAACATCATTATTTGGGTAAGAGTTAACAGAATATTATATAAAAGTGAGATACATAGAAAAAAGAACAGACGCACTTCAACAGTGAGTTTGATAAAAAATATATATATATATTTTAATTCAGTAGTACAATAACCAAGAGTAAGTCAGGGATACTCAAAGTACTTTATACTCTGAGTGCACTGTGATAAACACACAGATTCACACACAGATTGTGTCCTATCCCTGCGCCATATGGGGATGAAACAAGATCTGTTGCACAGCCTCCAGACTGATTATCACATTTAGCCCAGTGTAAGAAAAGAAAATATTAGCTTTAGCTTGCAGGTGTGTGTTATATGTGTGGCAGAGGGAGGCGGGTGGGGCAAATGCAAGAAATCGCTCTCCTTGTGAGAAAGTGGGAGAAAGTGACAGAGCGAGTGAGAGATAGTGAGGGGAGCAGAGAAAGATAGAGTGACAAAGAACGAGGGGGAGTGAGAAAGAAAGAGAGAGAGACAGGGATAAAGGATGGGGGAGTATTTTCTCAGTGCACAGATGGCGGTGTTCTCAGAGGGCATTGCCATGGCACTCAGAAGAGGGCTGAGGACATGGAGGAGAGGGGTGAGAAAGGCTTGATGCCAGAGGAACATAGGTGACAGTTTCTGGGGGTATGGAACAACCACTTCCCCTCCAGCGTTGGCATCTCTCCGGTCACCAGGGAAAGAATGACATCACTGCGGCATGGGGTGTGTGGGGGGGGTCAGGTCATGGGTGTCTGACTTATCTAGATTAGGAGGTGATAATTGGCTTGGCAGCAGCTTCAGTTACACACACACACACACACACACACACACACACACACACACACACACACACACACACACACACACACACACACACACACACACACACACACACACACACACACACACACACACACACACACACACACACACACACACTTACCACCAACCACCACACTCTAATGAAAAGAGCACAGGTTGTTCAACCATTTCATTACTCCTGTGTACTGTCCTCTCAAAGGCTTCTCAAAGGCTTCTCAAAGGCTTCTCAAAGGCTTAACAAAGGCTTGCCACCCGGAAGCTAGACTACAGCTAGACAGTTGATTAGAAGAGAACATAACTTCAATGGACTCCAGGGGATTTTGATGACATTTCTATAAGGGAACACTGTAGACAAGCAACTTCATAGTGAAGAGTAGAAAGCTTTGTATTTGCATAGAAGAGGACAACAGTAGAGAGAGAGAGAGAGAGAGAGAGAGAGAGAGGTGGAAACTGAGCTGCACTTCCTGACCTCTTGCCAACTGTATGACCATGTTAGAGACACACATTTCCCTCAGATTGCACAGACCCACAAGGAATTAGAAAACAAATCACATTTTGGATCACAGTAGTATGTTTTGTAACCTGTTGCCACAAGAAAAGGGCAACCAGTGAAGAACAAACACCATTGTAAACACGACCCATCTGTATGTTGATTTATTTTCTATTTGCACATCGTTACAACACTGTGTATAGCCATAATATGACATTTGAAATGTTTCTATTCCTTTGAAACTAATGAGTGTAATGTTTACTGTTAATTTTATACTGTTTATTTCACTTTTGTTAATTATCTATTTCACTTGCTTTGGCAATGTAACATAAAGCCCCTTGAATTGAATTGAGAGGGAGAGAAAGAAAGAGAAACAGAGAGGAGAGAGATGGAGGAGAAAAATTTGCTTGTAATTATAGTGGGAGGGCAAAATATAAACCTTTTCGGAGAATGCAAGGACATGGTCCTGGTCTACGGTCTGATAATTAGTCTGATCAGCCCTGGGAGAGAGCGCAGAGGACGAAAGGAGGAAAGGAGAGATAAAAAGAAAGAGGACATGGAAGAAATGAATAAAACGAGAGAAAAGGAGGGAAGGACAGAGATAATGATGAAATACGGGGAGTGAAGAGCGATTGGATCGTTCACTTAACTCATACCCACTGAGATGTACCTATTGGCAGGGATTTGCATAGTCGTGCGCCATTGGAAATCGGTGACCTCAAGTTGATCTAGTTCTAAACTAGTGACAGACGTTGCTGTGATTGGATCGTGTCAGTAAAGCATATGCTATTCTCTTCACACCCCTTAGGTCATCCTAGGGGCACTCACTCCCGAAACGTCTACTCCCATCCCGCCCCACCCCCATTCAGCTCCGGGTCTAGCCCATCTGTGGCACTGTCCCTGGGCAGCGTGGTGCCCCATGCCCCCTGGGCTCCACAGGTGCTGGCCAACATGTTTTTCCACTCCCCAATGACGGGGTGGAGATGAGTTAGTAGGTGAAGGATCCCATGTCCTTATAATGGGCCTTAAGTCCTATCTCTAAACCAAGCAAGACTAAACACTCTAAACCAAGCAAGATTCAAACCCACTCTTCACCAGCTCCGATCACTTCAAATTCTAAGTTAGCTTGTCATTTCAGGAAGGTAACTGTTGACTTCAAAGGAAAGGACAGGGTGATGTCACCACACAAAGATTTGTGACCTCCTCGTGAAGGTCTGTACAGTATGTCCTCTCCACTCCCCTGTAGTCCTTGTCCTTGGTTGTAAATACACAGAATAATGGAATCAGAGCATTGTGGATCAGTATGTATGAAGAGTGAAGGAGGTCAAGGAACAAGGGGTGAGGAGGGAATAGTGGATAAATAAAGGAAATAACTCCATTGATCCAACTTTGTGGGTTAATTTCTTCTTCTACTATATGCAAATAAAGACAGTCATATACTTCACTGGTAAATTAGTTTACACAAACAAAGCTATGATAATTGTCACTTGGTATTAGAGAATACATACCCATATATATACATATACACAAGCAATCCAGGGTAAAGTCTATACCAGTTGTACTCCACGAATGTGACAAATAACATTTGATTTGATTTGAGGACAAGATAGGTGTTAGTGAAGGGAACATTGCTTTATCCTTCTACAGTTTATCCTATTTGTAAAACAATTACATTTCTCTGTGTCTTCATTTCTCTAAGTCTGAGAAGCGCAGGCCAACAACAACAACAAGCTGGAACATTTTGTCTCATTTTTCTCTTCTCCCCTGGATGTTAATGGTAATTCTCCTTTTAATTGCGTCAAACTGCTTTTTCTCAGATCTGATTTTTTTTTGCGTGTGAGGGTGTTGATTGGAAGAAGGTAAAAATACTACATGTAGGATGTTATGCTAATTAGCCTTTAAACCCTGCTCATGTCAGTTAGCTTCTCTAATTAGCATATTTCCGACAGGAGCGGGAAGAGTGAGAGAATGGCGCGCCAGGGCTCCGCGGAACCAAATTAACAGTGTGAAAACAGATATGTTTGATTCGCTCTCTCTCTCCTACCACCGACACCTGTGAATGAGTCGGTGAGAGTTGAGGGTAGAGAATCTCTCTATCTCTCTCCATCTCTCTGCCTAGAGATCTAGAGATCTCCCTTGGCGACCAGTGGAGCCAGCAGGAGTTCTCTGTCTGTCTGTCTGTCTGTCTGTCTGTCTGTCTGTCTGTCTGTCTGTCTGTCTGTCTGTCTGTCATCAGGGTGTTCTCGGGCCTATCTGTTGACTGATTGGTTTAGTCTTTCATCGCTGTTCTTCTTCTTCTCTAGAGTTTCTGGTGTTGTCTTAATGTTCTTCACACATTGTTCTAGAGTGATGTGAGTCTCTTGGTTGAGTAGCCGTTGCATTAGTTCAATCTTGCATTTTAGTATGTTAAACATATTGTAGTACATATGTATATGACCTCTGCCACTGGTTCAAGACCTTCCCAACATGGATGGTAGTAGTTGACTTACCCTGTAGATCAGTGACCTATATCCCCCTTCAGCAGTCCCCCCTCAGCCTCTACCATAAGCTGCTGGTTCCTCAAGGTACCATCTGTCATCACTTTTAAAAAGGTGAAATTAAAGTGAGATTTCTGTTTTAATTGTGTTTTAATGGAAATCCATGAGAACTGTGAAAGAAAAGGATGTGTCAAATTGAGCTTTTGTGCTTACGGACTTTCTCTATCCTCTCTCTCTCTCGCTCTCTCTCTCTCTCTCTCTCTCTCTCTCTCTCTCTCTCTCTCTCTCTCTCTCGCTCTCTCTCTCTCTCTCTCTCTCTCTCTCTCTCTCTCTCGCTCTCTCTCTCTCTCTCTCTCTCTCTCTCTCTCTCTCTCTCTCTCTCTCTCTCTCTCTCTCTCTCTCTCTCTCTCTCTCTCTCTCTCTCTCTCTCTCTCTCTCTCTCTCTCTCTCTCTCTCTCTCTCTCTCTCTTCTCTCTCTCTCTCTCTCTCTCTCTCTCTC
>NC_068433.1:44004320-44026820 GCF_023373465.1 Oncorhynchus keta
AAATGTAAATGTGATGGTTGCTGATAATGGGCCTCTGTACGCCTATGTAGATATTCCATTAAAAAATCTGCCTATTCCAGCTACAATAGTCATTTACAACATTAACAATTTCTACACTGTATTTCTGATCAATTTTATGTTATTTTAATGGACAAAAAAAGTGCTTTTCTTTCAAAAGCAAGGACATTTCTAAGTGACCCCAAACTTTTGAACGGTAAAGTATAGTGACTAAAAAGATCATACCAGAGTGAGGTTACTATGGAAACAGTCTGCACATATGCACCAGAGTCCAATAATGATGATAAAAGCATCAACTCTTTTCAATCAATATTCTAACAAATGACTGGCTTTAAGCTTGAGTTATGTTCTTCTTAACCTCATTTAACTGCGGCCTTTCGTCTATGTTCATCCTTACTTGAATTGCCAAACAAATTACAGAAATATGCTGGATTGTATTTTCTGATTGGAGATATTCATCTTATGTCCCCTTGTCTACAGCTCAAGGAGCCTGTCCTTGTCTACAGCTCAAGGAGCCTGCCCTTGTCTACAGCTCAAGGACCCTGCCCTTGTCTACAGCTCAAGGAGCCTGCCCTTGACCATAATTTATCAACCCAGAATATAGCTCTGTGCGACTTTAACTTTTACTCCTTCTGATGTTTTGTAATAACAAACCGCCCAATTGAACTGAACCTCTCCGGTAACAAGCATGAACTGAATCCTAGCTATCATACACAGTAAAGGTGTTGCCACAGTATCTTACAGGAAGTACAATTCTGTATTTCATATTACAGTACACCTACTGTAATATAAATATGTGATCAAAGCAAGTACTGTGTTATGACACAGTACAATACTGTAAAAATGGACTGTGTTAACATAATAAATGTTACCGTCATCAGAATGAATGCATGGATGAATGAATGAAATTCATTGAGGGGAAGGGTTTATTTCACAGTATTTTAGGGGTCTTAACAAAGGCTTCCAAAATGGCCGTGACCACAGGGCAAAACAGACCTAAAGGACATGGAAAAATGCTAAACCATTTAAGGTTTAAATGCCTTTCCTATCTATTCACTATACCTTTTAAATTTCATGGGGCCGCTCATTATACTGTAGATAATACTGTAGATAATACCTCAAATTACTGTATAAATTATAGTTTTCCATTACAGTGTAGGGATGCATCAGAGCAGAGGCCTGTCTCGGACAACATTCATTTTTCCTCAGTCGCTCCGGCTCGTTTGAGAGGGAATGATCCCCTCATCCTATCTTCCCTCCTTAAGTAAGATGGACAGACTCTTCCAGCAGGGTTAATTTGTGTTACAGACCAGGTCTACAATGGGGAGTACGGTCACATTACGGTCACAGTACAGTTACATTACAGTCACTGTATGGTCACATTACGGTCACAGTACAGTTACATTACGGTCACAGTACAGTTACATTACGGTCACAGTACAGTCACATTACGGTCACAGTACAGTTACATTACAGTCACATTACGGTCACAGTACAGTTACATTACGGTCACAGTACGGTTACATTACGGTCACATTACAGTCACAGTACAGTTACATTACAGTCACATTACGGTCAAAGTACAGTTACATTACAGTCACTGTATGGTCACATTACGGTCACAGTACAGTTACATTACAGTCACATTACGGTCACAGTACAGTTACATTACAGTCACATTACAGTCACAGTACAGTTACATTACAGTCACATTACGGTCACAGTACAGTTACATTACAGTCACTGTATGGTCACATTACGGTCACAGACAGTTACATTACGGTCACAGACAGTTACATTACAGTCACATTACGGTCACAGTACAGTTACATTACAGTCACTGTATGGTCACATTACGGTCACAGTACGGTTACATTACGGTCACATTGCGGTCACAGTACAGTTACATTACGGTCACAGTACAGTTACATTACAGTCACAGTACAGTTACATTACAGTCACATTACGGTCACAGTACAGTTACATTACAGTCACTGTATGGTCACATTACGGTCACAGTACAGTTACATTACAGTCACAGTACAGTTACATTGCGGTCACAGTACAGTTACATTACAGTCACAGTACAGTTACATTACAGTCACATTACGGTCACAGTACAGTTACATTACAGTCACTGTATGGTCACATTACGGTCACAGTACAGTTACATTACAGTCACATTATGGTCACAGTACAGTTACATTACAGTCACTATATGGTCACATTACGGTCACAGTACAGTTACATTACAGTCACTGTATGGTCACATTACGGTCACAGTACAGTTACATTACAGTCACAGTACAGTTACATTGCGGTCACAGTACAGTTACATTACAGTCACAGTACAGTTACATTACGGTCACAGTACAGTTACATTACAGTCACTGTATGGTCACATTACGGTCACAGTACAGTTACATTACAGTCACATTATGGTCACAGTACAGTTACATTACAGTCACTATATGGTCACATTACGGTCACAGTACAGTTACATTACAGTCACTGTATGGTCACATTACGTTCACAGTACGGTTACATTACGGTCACATTGCGGTCACAGTACAGTTACATTACGGTCACAGTTCAGTTACATCACAGACACATTACGGTCACAGTACAGTTACATTACAGTCACATTACGGTCAAAGTACAGTTACATTACAGTCACTGTATGGTCACATTACGGTCACAGTACAGTTACATTACAGTCACTGTATGGTCACATTATGGTCACAGACAGTTACATTACAGTCACTATATGGTCACATTACGGTCACAGTACAGTTACATTACAGTCACATTACGGTCACAGTACAGTCACATTACGGTCACAGTACAGTTACATTACCGTCCCATTACGGTCACAGTACAGTTACATTACAGTCACTGTATGGTCACATTACGGTCACAGTACAGTTACATTACGGTCACAGTACAGTTACATTACAGTTACATTACAGTCACAGTACAGTTACATTACGGTCACAGTACAGTTACATTACAGTCACTGTATGGTCACATTACGGTCACAGTACAGTTACATTACGGTCACAGTACAGTTACATTACAGTCACATTACGCTCACAGTACAGTTACATTACAGTCACATTACAGTCACAGTACAGTTACATTACAGTCACATTACGGTCACAGTACAGTTACATTACAGTCACTATATGGTCACATTACGGTCACAGTACGGTTACATTACGGTCACATTGCGGTCACAGTACAGTTACATTACGGTCACAGTACAGTTACATTACAGTCACATTACGGTCACAGTTCAGTTACATCACAGACACATTACGGTCACATTACAGTTACATTACAGTCACATTACGGTCAAAGTACAGTTACATTACAGTCACTGTATGGTCACATTACGGTCACAGTACAGTTACATTACAGTCACTGTATGGTCACATTATGGTCACAGACAGTTACATTACAGTCACTGTATGGTCACATTACGGTCACAGTACAGTCACATTACGGTCACAGTACAGTTACATTACCGTCCCATTACGGTCACAGTACAGTTACATTACAGTCACTGTATGATCACATTACGGTCACAGTACAGTTACATTACAGTTACATTACGGTCACAGTACAGTTACATTACAGTCACTGTATGGTCACATTACGGTCACAGTACAGTTACATTACGGTCACAGTACAGTTACATTACAGTCACTGTATGGTCACATTACGGTCACAGACAGTTACATTACGGTCACAGACAGTTACATTATAGTCACATTACGGTCACAGTACAGTTACATTACAGTCACTGTATGGTCACAGTGTTTTGACCCTTTTATCATCATTCACCTCCAATCACCCTCCCTTTCTCACACTCATCTCTTTCTCTACCCGCCCCCCTGTCTCTCTCTCTCTCTTTCTCGCTCTCTCTGTTCTCTCAATTCAATTCAAAGGGCGTTATTGGCATGGGAAACATGTTTACATTGCCAAAGCAAGTGAAAGCTCTCTATGTCCCTCTCTCTATTTTGCTCTCTGCAATCTCTCTCTATGTCCCTCCCACCCTCTCTTTATTTCAATCTTTCTCTCTCTTTCTCCTCTCTCTTAATTTCTCTCTCTCACTGTTCTTCTCTCCCAATTTTAACAATCTTTAACAATTCTCTCCCCTCCCTCCCCTCCCCTCCCCTCACCTCACCTCACCTCACCTCCCCTCACCTCACCTCACCTCCCCTCAACTCACCTCACCTCCCCTCCCCTCCCCTCCCCTCCCCTCCCCTCCCCTCCGCTCAACTCCCCTCCCCTCCCCTCCCTCCCTCCCTCCCTCCTCCTCCCTCCCTCCCTCCCTCCCTCATGACCAACTTCTCAAACCGTGACCCTGTCCTGCTTTGTCCCACAGGCCGGGCTCAAAACCTTGCCTTCCCCTCTCCTTCAGTCCTTGCATATGGGCTAAAAAAAACACCCCATCCTTTCTCCCCTAGTATGTGGTCTGTGGGCCGTTCTCTCTGGCCTTCCTCCAGTGACCTCCAGAAGCACCTGGTCCCCCCAGCATGCGTAGCCAGAGAAGAGGAGGGTAGAGGGGGATCCGGAGCAGTGCTTTCACCTCCGCCATGTGGAGCGGCCACGGGACATGAGACTGACCAGTGGACCATGTGGCCCAGCTCCAAGGTCACCCAGCCAGAGAGAGACCCATCTGGATGAAATACCACCGAATAAATTATGGGACACACATCTGACCAGACACCCACACACACATGCGGCACGTGCATGCACACATACATGCAAATAGACTCACGAACACACACACACCTCTACCAAGTGGGAGTTACTGTACCGTGGCTCGAGACAGTTTGTGTGCTCTCCTTGCATGTGTTGACCTCATGAATACCGGAGGGTACACTCAGTCACACATGACCCATACAAGGAGCACACCTGACACGTACACACACACACCTGTCACACACACACCCCTATCACAGCCCCCTAGGGAGAGACAGTGTATGCCAGGGTCACAAATCTAATGTCAGGCTGGATGAGAACATTGCAGGTAGATGATTCGGAGCAGAAGAGGATGAGAGAGAAGAGGAGGAGTAAAATGAGTAAGTTGAAGGAGAAGCGGGGGGGTAGAAGGGAAATTATGAGGAGGAAGAAAAGAGGTGGATCGGAAGAGATAGGGACTGAAGGTCTGAGGAGAGGGCTATAAAAAGGAGAGGGAGGGAGGGAGGGAGGGAGGG
The DNA here is from genome assembly GCF_023373465.1 of Oncorhynchus keta. Taxonomy (NCBI): domain Eukaryota; kingdom Metazoa; phylum Chordata; class Actinopteri; order Salmoniformes; family Salmonidae; genus Oncorhynchus; species Oncorhynchus keta. Next base: position 44,009,564 of record NC_068433.1, read on the forward strand.
AGGGAGGGAGGGAGGGAGGGAGGGAGGGAGGGAGGGAGGGAGGGAGGGAGGGAGGGAGGGAGGGAAAATCAGGGATCTGAGAGAATGAGAGAGGGAGAGAAAGAGAGAGCAAATGAAGGAGGGAAAATAGAGAGAATGAGAAAGTGGAATGAAGGAATGGAGGGAGAGAGAGAGGGTGAGAAAGTGCAAAGGAGGGAGAGAGAATGAGAGGGGAGATTACAACACCTGGTCAAGGACATCCTCAGACACAGAGCCATCCATTACAACTGCTGCTGAACGGTAAGGCCTAAACGAGGTGTGTAAGACACAGAGCCATCCATTACAACTGCTGCTGAACGTTAAGGCCTAAACGAGGTGTGTAAGACACAGAGCCATCCATTACAACTGCTGCTGAACGTTAAGGCCTAAACGAGGTGTGTAAGGCACAGAGCCATCCATTACAACTGCTGCTGAACGTTAAGGCCTAAACGAGGTGTGTAAGACACAGAGCCATCCATTACAACTGCTGCTGAACGTTAAGGCCTAAACGAGGTGTGTAAGACACAGAGCCATCCATTACAACTGCTGCTGAACGTTAAGGCCTAAACGAGGTGTGTAAGACACAGAGTCATCCATTACTACTGCTGCTGAACGTTAAGGCCTAAACGAGGTGTGTAAGGCACAGAGCCATCCATTACAACTGCTGCTGAACGTTAAGGCCTAAACGAGGTGTGCAAAGACACAGAGCCATCCATTACAACTGCTGCTGAACGTTAAGGCCTAAACGAGGTGTGTAAGACACAGAGCCATCCATTACAACTGCTGCTGAACGTTAAGGCCTAAACGAGGTGTGCAAAGACACAGAGCCATCCATTACAACTGCTGCTGAACGTTAAGGCCTAAACGAGTTGTGTAAGACACAGAGCCATCCATTACAACTGCTGCTGAACGTTAAGGCCTAAACGAGGTGTGTAAAGACACAGAGCCATCCATTACAACTGCTGCTGAACGTTAAGGCCTAAACGAGGTGTGTAAGACACAGAGCCATCCATTACAACTGCTGCTGAACGTTAAGGCCTAAACGAGGTGTGTAAGACACAGAGCCATCCATTACAACTGCTGCTGAACGTTAAGGCCTAAACGAGGTGTGTAAGACACAGAGCCATCCATTACAACTGCTGCTGAACGTTAAGGCCTAAACGAGGTGTGTAAGACACAGAGCCATCCATTACAACTGCTGCTGAACGTTAAGGCCTAAACGAGGTGTGTAAGACACAGAGCCATCCATTACAACTGCTGCTGAACGTTAAGGCCTAAACGAGGTGTGTAAGACACAGAGCCATCCATTACAACTGCTGCTGAACGGTAAGGCCTAAACGAGGTGTGTAAGACACAGAGCCATCCATTACAACTGCTGCTGAACGTTAAGGCCTAAACGAGGTGTGTAAGACACAGAGCCATCCATTACAACTGCTGCTGAACGTTAAGGCCTAAACGAGGTGTGTAAGACACAGAGCCATCCATTACAACTGCTGCTGAACGTTAAGGCCTAAACGAGGTGTGTAAGACACAGAGCCATCCATTACAACTGCTGCTGAACGTTAAGGCCTAAACGAGGTGTGTAAGACACAGAGCCATCCATTACAACTGCTGCTGAACGTTAAGGCCTAAACGAGGTGTGTAAGACACAGAGCCATCCATTACAACTGCTGCTGAACGGTAGTAAGGCCTAAACGAGGTGTGTAAGACACAGAGCCATCCATTACAACTGCTGCTGAACGTTAAGGCCTAAACGAGGTGTGTAAGACACAGAGCCATCCATTACAACTGCTGCTGAACATTAAGGCCTAAACGAGGTGGGTAAGACACAGAGCCATCCATTACAACTGCTGCTGAACGTTAAGGCCTAAACGAGGTGTGTAAGACACAGAGCCATCCATTACAACTGCTGCTGAACGGTAGTAAGGCCTAAACGAGGTGTGTAAGACACAGAGCCATCCATTACAACTGCTGCTGAACGTTAAGGCCTAAACGAGGTGTGTAAGACACAGAGCCATCCATTACAACTGCTGCTGAACATTAAGGCCTAAACGAGGTGGGTAAGACACAGAGCCATCCATTACAACTGCTGCTGAACGTTAAGGCCTAAACGAGGTGTGTAAGACACAGAGCCATCCATTACAACTGCTGCTGAACGTTAAGGCCTAAACGAGGTGTGTAAGACACAGAGCCATCCATTACAACTGCTGCTGAACGGTAGTAAGGCCTAAACGAGGTGTGTAAGACACAGAGCCATCCATTACAACTGCTGCTGAACGGTAAGGCCTAAACGAGGTGTGTAAGACACAGAGCCATCCATTACAACTGCTGCTGAACGGTAAGGCCTAAACGAGGTGTGCAAAGACACAGAGCCATCCATTACAACTGCTGCTGAACGTTAAGGCCTAAACGAGGTGTGTAAGACACAGAGCCATCCATTACAACTGCTGCTGAACGGTAGTAAGGCCTAAACGAGGTGTGTAAGACACAGAGCCATCCATTACAACTGCTGCTGAACGTTAAGGCCTAAACGAGGTGTGTAAGGCACAGAGCCATCCATTACAACTGCTGCTGAACGTTAAGGCCTAAACGAGGTGTGTAAAGACACAGAGCCATCCATTACAACTGCTGCTGAACGTTAAGGCCTAAACGAGGTGTGTAAGACACAGAGCCATCCATCACAACTGCTGCTGAACGTTAAGGCCTAAACGAGGTGTGTAAGACCACAGAGCCATCCACAGAGCCATCCATTACAACTGCTGCTGAACGTTAAGGCCTAAACGAGGTGTGTAAGACACAGAGCCATCCATTACAACTGCTGCTGAACGTTAAGGCCTAAACGAGGTGTGTAAGACACAGAGCCATCCATTACAACTGCTGCTGAACGTTAAGGCCTAAACGAGGTGTGTAAGACACAGAGCCATCCATTACAACTGCTGCTGAACTGCTGCTGAACGGTAAGGCCTAAACGAGGTGTGTAAGACACAGAGCCATCCATTACAACTGCTGCTGAACGTTAAGGCCTAAACGAGGTGTGTAAGACACAGAGCCATCCATTACAACTGCTGCTGAACGTTAAGGCCTAAACGAGGTGTGTAAGACACAGAGCCATCCATTACAACTGCTGCTGAACGTTAAGGCCTAAACGAGGTGTGTAAGACACAGAGCCATCCATTACAACTGCTGCTGAACGGTAAGGCCTAAACGAGGTGTGTAAGACACAGAGCCATCCATTACAACTGCTGCTGAACGTTAAGGCCTAAACGAGGTGTGTAAGACACAGAGCCATCCATTACAACTGCTGCTGAACGTTAAGGCCTAAGCTGAGGTGTGTAAAGACACAGAGCCATCCATTACAACTGCTGCTGAACGTTAAAGCCTAAACGAGGTGTGTAAGACACAGAGCCATCCATTACAACTGCTGCTGAACGTTAAGGCCTAAACGAGGTGTGTAAGACACAGAGCCATCCATTACAACTGCTGCTGAACGTTAAGGCCTAAACGAGGTGTGTAAGACACAGAGCCATCCATTACAACTGCTGCTGAACGTTAAGGCCTAAACGAGGTGTGTAAGACACAGAGCCATCCATTACAACTGCTGCTGAACGGTAAGGCCTAAACGAGGTGTGTAAGACACAGAGCCATCCATTACAACTGCTGCTGAACGTTAAGGCCTAAACGAGGTGTGTAAGACACAGAGCCATCCATTACAACTGCTGCTGAACGTTAAGGCCTAAACGAGGTGTGTAAGACACAGAGCCATCCATTACAACTGCTGCTGAACGTTAAGGCCTAAACGAGGTGTGTAAGACACAGAGCCATCCATTACAACTGCTGCTGAACGGTAAGGCCTAAACGAGGTGTGTAAGACACAGAGCCATCCATTACAACTGCTGCTGAACGTTAAGGCCTAAACGAGGTGTGTAAGACACAGAGCCATCCATTACAACTGCTGCTGAACGTTAAGGCCTAAACGAGGTGTGTAAAGACACAGAGCCATCCATTACAACTGCTGCTGAACGTTAAAGCCTAAACGAGGTGTGTAAGACACAGAGCCATCCATTACAACTGCTGCTGAACGTTAAGGCCTAAACGAGGTGTGTAAGACACAGAGCCATCCATTACAACTGCTGCTGAACGTTAAGGCCTAAACGAGGTGTGTAAGACACAGAGCCATCCATTACAACTGCTGCTGAACGTTAAGGCCTAAACGAGGTGTGTAAGACACAGAGCCATCCATTACAACTGCTGCTGAACGTTAAGGCCTAAACGAGGTGTGTAAGACACAGAGGACATTGTTGGTGGTATCATTCTGTAATTACGCACACGCACACAGAACAGCATGTGGAAACAGCGTGCCCAAAAACACACACACTCTTACACACACACTCTGACACACACAGCAGAAATAATGAGCCTGTCTCCCCTAGAGCAGGAGCAACAAAGGTCCCGATTAGCACAGGGCCCTGGGGGGCAGGGGGACAGCAATGATTACACTAAAGTTATTATCTCTCTCCTCATCCCTGTGTGTCACTTCATATTCATTGTGCAATAACAAGTGTCTATATTGGAGGCTGGGGAAGTTGGGGAGAACTTCAGGGTAAGTTGTTTGGTAGCAGTGTGGGTCATTTTCTTAATTGTATTGAAGGTAATTGAAGGTAATTGCATGTCAACATGTATTGGTCCTATGACAATTTCCGATGGTCAGTAACGTGTGTTGAATGATTGTGTTCCTTATTAAATGGGAATAACACTCCGACATCTCCTGTGAAAGCTGTAAACAACAGCCATGACACCATGCCCCTCTGGAGCAGACTGTTCGTTTCACTGGGGTTAAACTGTAGGATTGAACACACACAAACCCATAGATACACACGCACACAAACACAGAAACACACGTACAGTATCCCATCTGCACGCACACACACACACCCATACGTTCACACGCACGCACGCGCGCGCACACACACAAACAACACAACCCCCGTTATACCTCATAAAAGCCCCAACACACACCTACAGATCCATCTCAGCCCATCCCTCAGGGTCAGCTCTGTGTGTGGATGAAAAACACCACCATACTAACATCAGTCACTTAAACCACTCCACCACTCATGTTGACGGTCATCTAAACCAATGGCAGTGTGGACCGTGACCGCAGAGGCTATCTGATGAATGAGCGAGAGGAGACGAGATGTTGTGTTGTTGTAGTGGGCTTCCAGAGCGTTCACTTCACCGGGTTGTTGTGGTGAAAGAGTTGGTGTTCTCAATGACTATCGTTAAAGTGAGAGAGGACCATGTTGGAGTGATGTCATGCACACACACACTACACACACACACACACATCAGGGCCTCTTGTGAAACTGTAATAAAGTCGAATGGCGTGACTCCATAACCTGGACTCCCCCCTGGGAGGGGGGAGTATTAGTGGAGATGGGCTGGAAGGCGTGTGTGTTGCGTGCGCGCGTGTGTGTAATTTAGGTGTGTGTGGGTGGGGGCTTATGGAGGGATGATGCCAGCTAATTAAATTACATCTGCTCAAATTGAGGGGTAGTGAGATGGAGAGAGAAACAGAGAGAGAAGCAGAGAGAGAAACAGAGAGAGAAGCAGAGAGAGAAGCAGAGAGAGAGAAGCAGAGAGAGAAACAGAGAGAGAAGCAGAGAGAGAAGCAGAGAGAGAAGCAGAGAGAGAAACAGAGAGAGAAGCAGAGAGAGAAACAGAGAGAGAAGCAGAGAGAGAAGCAGAGAGAGAAGCAGAGAGAGAAACAGAGAGAGAAGCAGAGAGAGAAACAGAGAGAGCGAGGGAGTGAATAAAAGCAGAGGAGGGGAGCAGGGCATTGGGGAGGCGGGTAGCTTAGTGGTTAGAGTGTTGAGCCAGTGACCAAAAGGTTGCTGGATTGAATCCCCGAGCTGACATGGTAAAAAAAAATCTGTTGTTCTGCCCCTGTTCCCCGGTAGGCTGTTGTAAACAATCATTTGTTCTTAACTGACTTGCCTAGTTAAATAAAGGTTACATTTGAAAAATAATAATAATAATAATTGCCAAGAGATGGAGCTAATGATCCGAGGTCATGTTTATCTCTCTATGGGACTGGGAACGCTGAGAGGGAACGCTGGGAACACCATGGCTCTGGGAAGCAGATGGGGTCTGAAGACAGGCCCGGGATATTCCGAATTCTGCTGGTGAATCAAAGACAAAATAGGAGATTCTTTCTGATTTTCTCTCAGTTTGTGTCTTTGAGGAGAGCAGGCTGATAAGAAAGGCCTGTGTTTTATTTAGAGGGAGTGACTGCAGCTGCTAGAAGACGCTCCTGGTAACAGGTCCCACTGCTCTGGCTGAACCACTGTCAAGCTCCAGCTACAGACGAGAAGAACAACAGCATAGCTTAGAGGCTACACCCACTCACACAACACACACCCCCTCTACGGCTTCTGATGGTCGACGATGTCTCTCCCTATATCAAACACCTCACCCTACTCTCTCTCACACCATTTCTCTCCCCAAATGGTGTTGCTTCCCTCTCTCTCCTCTTCCTCCCCCTCCCTCTCTTCTCTCCAGATGGTGGGTGTGCTGTGTGTGTCTGTTTAACCCACCAGGCTAGCTAATTGAACACTAATGAACTACTTTGTCTCCCAGCCAGTACAGATGATGACCGCTGACCTCTGTGGCCAGCCAATCAGACGACACAGCTGGAAAGGTCAAACCCCCTCTGATCCAACCCTTCCCACTGAGCTAGGCTGGAACTACTTTACTGGAGCGCCAAGTCTAGGTCCACAAGGCTTCTAAACAGCTTCCACCCCCCCCAACCCAAAAGACGCCTGAACATCTAATCAAATGGCTACCCAAACTATTTGTGTTACACCCCCCTCTCTCTCTCGTTTACACTGCTGCTACTCTCTGTTATTATCTATGCATAGTCACTTTATCTCTACCTCGACTAACCACACTAACTCTGTACCGGTACCCCCTGTATATAGCCTCGTTATTGTTATTTTACTGCTGTTCTTTAATTATTTGTTACTTTTATTTTTGTATTGAAAAAAACATGATCCTAAAACTGCATTGTTGGTTATGGGCTTGTAAGTAAGAATTTCACTGTAAGGTCTACCTACACCTTGTATTCGGCGCATGTGACAAATAACATTTGATTTGATCAACAATGACCTTGAAACCAGACTGATGTGCCATTTATTATGCCAGAAATCTGTATCTGTATTAGGAACACTATGGTGCACCATTCACTATGTCACACTGTTTAACCTCAGCTGTTGTATTCAACATGACCTGCACTAATAACCCTAATGGTGACACTACTAAACTGTGCTGTTTATAATGCTGCAACAATGGCCGACAATTCATACTGCACTGCAACATTATTATTCATCCCAATGAGCTACTGTCTACTGCTCAGAAGAACATTCCTTGCGCAGTAAAGATTCTGTCAGGTGTGGAGTGTATCCACCTGGGTGTTTGGAGGAGACCCCACACTCAGGTGGAAATCACATCTCTATAATTGGATTCCAGATTATAAACGTACTCGCCATCACACCACTTAGACCAGCTGTTCACCAGAGACAAATGCTGACTCTCTTCAGTCTCCTACCGACTCTTCCCTGATGAAGCATGGGACCAACTGTCCAAATTATACCATGTACTGATCAGGGCAGCAATCTGAGCAAGACGGGCAAGTTCATGAACAATTAGCTCATCTCTGCCTGTTTTGCGTTGTATTCATTAGAGTACGCGCACCTTGACTGACCACAACAAAGCAGCTAATTGCTAACAAAATGGAGCAACAGTAGAGGGAAGCTAGCCTGTCTGTCAGTATATTTCCTAAGTAGAGGCATGCAGTGTGTGTGTGTGTCTGTCTATATATAAAAAACTAAATACGCACTCATATACACTCTCCCCTAGATAGAGCGGCTACACGAAAGCCAGCGTGGATTAATAAAAGAAGGAAGGTGTCATGACCTTCTACAAGGTGGATGAGATTGGCTCAGTAAATCCATGCTGCTGCTGTCAGTCAAGTGGCTACAGTTGTTCACTGCAAATTTTAAACTCCCTCGCTTCTTCTCTGTCTCTCTCCCTCCCCCCCTCCCTTTCTCTCCCCAATTTCTCCAACTCCATGTGGAATTGAACACAGCGCAGAGCACACACACAAGCAAAAAATATTGCTGCTCTGTGCTCTCTTTTTCACCTCAATTTCCCACCTCTCAATCAGAGCCAGTGTGGCGAGGTCTGGGGAGAGAATGGGGTGGTAGGTGCCTACATGCCGCCATGACACTGCCCAACACACTGGGGTCTGCTGCCACTCAAAACACACACATGGATTAGCATTCCAGCTGTAGCCTGATGTACCCTGGCCTAGCCTACAGCTAACCCTTACTAATGGGTTGACAGGCTAACCTGAGGTGCAGTCAACTTGACACACGTATGCTAATGTTGGTAAACAGTCATTTACACATTCAACCTGTTGTTAGCCAGCTAGCGTTAGCTCTGCTGTTCACTGATCTCTCTTCAGCCTTCTCTCGAAAAAAAACACGAGTCGGTGTCCTGGCACATCGCCAGCCAAATATGTATGTATAGGCAGACTCTGCCCATTAAAAATATGCAGATCAGTCTCTGTTCCCATGATCTCTCTCTCTCTCTCTCTGGGAGGGAGCTGAAGAGAGACAGAGGGAGAGAGACACAGAGAGGGATAATCATTTCTGAATCCAGGCTGTTTTCAATTAGGACCTGTGATTCGGGGGGACCAATGCGCTGAGCAGAGACCAACAATTCAATCATTTGAATAGTGCATTGTGAATGTTTAATGCATTTAAATGACTACAAACACCGTGTTCACCCACATCGTACTGACCCAGGGTGTGCCCTTTCCAACAAGAACAAATGCAATATGCTGCCACTCTGTGTATGTATGTATGTATGTATGTATGTATGTATGTATGTATGTATGTATGTATGTATGTATGTATGTATGTATGTATGTATGTATGTATGTATGTATGTATGTATGTATGTACTGTATTTATGTGTGTGTGTGTGTGTGTGTGTGTGTGTGTGTGTGTGTGTGTGTGTGTGTGTGTGTGTGTGTGTGTGTGTGTGTGTGTGTGTGTGTGTGTGTGTGTGTGTGTGTGTGTGTGTGTGTGTGTGTGTGTGTGTGTGTGTAAATGAAAAGAGAGAACAAACACAAAGGGGAGACCATTAAATCCTATTGTACAGAGCCACTTTCTTAAGTCAAACATGTAAGGCGATTGAGTAGTTCTGTGGCTAATACCTCATCTGAACAGCGAGCAGGAACTGATCCCCCTGTTCTGTACAACGCTGTAATCCACAGAATACAGGCTCCTTAATCCATCTCTGTACTTACTGTATGAATGGCTGACACACACACACACACACACACACACACACACACACACACACACACACACACACACACACACACACACACACACACACACACACACACACACACACACACACACACACACACACACACACACACACACACACACACACAGAGAGAAACACACACAGAAACACACACGGTTAAGGCAACCCGGCAGAGAGATGACCCGGTTCAGGTCTCTTTTTGTCCGGACATGCCAATCTAGGCTAGGAGATTAAGTGAAAAGAGAGTGAGGAAGAAAGAACGAGTGAGCGAGTGACAGAGAGAGCAGGAGAAAGAGAGAGAGAGAAAGAACATGAGCAGGAGAAGGTGAAAAGTGGAGAGGAGACAGAGATTTGGAAATGGGAGCAATATTCGAGGGCTGAATAGTGTTCATGTATATGTGAGCTGTTATCAGTCAAAAAGAACACAGGATGAGAGAATGCAAGTGTGAATGCATGTGACAAGTGAATAGAGTTGTATGTGGGGGTTAGAGAGGGAGGGAGATGAGAGGGGTGAGGAGGTTCATAATGGGGAAAGGGGGAGTAGGTGGAGAAATAGATTGGGGAGAGAGAAGAGGGATAATTAGGGGGAGGTAGGAGGTAGGGAAAATATATGGGGGTAAAAAGAATAGGTGGAGGAGATAATGGGACACAGATCTGAGATATAGAGAGAGAGAAGGGGATGTAGAGGAATAAGGGGGAGGAGGTAGAGAGAGAGAAGGGGATGTAGAGGAATAAGGGGGAGGAGGTAGAGAGAGAGAAGGGGATGTAGAGGAATAAGGGGGAGGAGGTAGAGAGAGAGAAGGGGATGTAGAGGAATAAGGGGGAGGAGGTAGAGAGAGAGAAGGCGATGTAGAGGAATAAGGGGGAGGAGGTAGAGAGAGAGAAGGGGATGTAGAGGAATAAGGGGGAGGAGGTAGAGAGAGAGAAGGCGATGTAGAGGAATAAGGGGGAGGAGGTAGAGAGAGAGAAGGGGATGTAGTGGAATAAGGGGGAGGAGGTAGAGAGAGAGAAGGGGATGTAGAGGAATAAGGGGGAGGAGGTAGAGAGAGAAGGGAGAAGGAGAAGGAGGTGATCATGGGGTTAGGGGAGGAGAACAGGCCAGGGGATTAAGGGAGGAGGTAGAGAGGAGATCAGGCCAGGGGGTCAGGGGAGATCAAGCCACAGGGTTAGGGGAGGAGGTAGAGAGGAGAACCGGCCAGGGGGTCAGGGGAGATCAAGCCACAGGGTTAGGGGAGGAGGTAGAGAGGAGATCAGGCCAGGGGGTTGAGGGAGGAGTTAGAGAGGAGATCCGGCCAGGGGTTTAGGGGAGGAGGTAGAGAGGAAATCAGGCCATGGGGTTGAGGGAGGAGTTAGAGAGGAGATCCGGCCAGGGGTTTAGGGGAGGAGGTAGAGAGGAGATCAGGCCACAGGGTTAGGGGAGGAGACCAAGCCACATGGTTAGGGGAGGAGGTAGAGAGGAGATCAGGCCAGGGGGTCAGGGGAGATCAAGCCACAGGGTTAGGGGAGGAGGTAGAGAGGAAATCAGGCCAGGGGGTCAGGAGAGATCAAGCCACAGGGTTAGGGGAGGAGGTAGAGAGGAGATCAGGCCAGGGGTTTAGGGGAGGAGGTAGAGAGGAGATCAGGCCATGGGGTTAAGTGAGGAGGTTAAGAGGAGATCAGGCCATGGGGTTAAGTGAGGAGGTTAAGAGGAGATCAGGCCATGGGGTTAAGGGAGGAGGTTAAGAGGAGATCAGGCCATGGGGTTGAGGGAGGAGTTAGAGAGGAGATTCGGCCAGGGGTTTAGGGGAGGAGGTAGAGAGGAGATCAGGCCACAGGGTTAGGGGAGGAGACCAAGCCACATGGTTAGGGGAGGAGGTAGAGAGGAGATCAGGCCAGGGGGTCAGGGGAGATCAAGCCACAGGGTTAGGGGAGGAGGTAGAGAGGAAATCAGGCCAGGGGGTTAGGGGAGATCAAGCCACAGGGTTAGGGGAGGAGGTAGAGAGGAGATCAGGCCAGGGGGTCAGGAGAGATCAAGCCACAGGGTTAGGGGAGGAGGTAGAGAGGAGATCAGGCCAGGGGTTTAGGGGAGGAGGTAGAGAGGAGATCAGGCCATGGGGTTAAGTGAGGAGGTTAAGAGGAGATCAGGCCATGGGGTTAAGGGAGGAGGTTAAGAGGAGATCAGGCCATGGGGTTGAGGGAGGAGTTAGAGAGGAGATCCGGCCAGGGGTTTAGGGGAGGAGGTAGAGAGGAGATCAGGCCACAGGGTTAGGGGAGGAGACCAAGCCACATGGTTAGGGGAGGAGGTAGAGAGGAGATCAGGCCAGGGGGTCAGGGGAGGAGGTAGAGAGGAGATCAGGCCAGGGGGTCAGGGGAGGAGTTAGAGAGGAGATCAGGCCAGGGGGTCAGGGGAGGAGGTAGAGAGGAGATCAGGCCAGGGGGTCAGGGGAGGAGGTAGAGAGGAGATCAGGCCAGGGGTCAGGGGAGGAGGTAGAGAGGAGATCAGGCCAGGGGGTCAGGGGAGGAGGTAGAGAGGAGATCAGGCCAGGGGGTAAGGGGAGGAGGTAGAGAGGAGATCAGGCCAGGGAGTCAGGGGAGGAGGTAGAGAGGAGATCAGGCCAGGGGGTCAGGGGAGGAGGTAGAGAGGAGATCAGGCCAGGGAGTCAGGGGAGGAGGTAGAGAGGAGATCAGGCCAGGGAGTCAGGGGAGGAGGTAGAGAGGAGATCAGGCCAGGCCAGGGAGTCAGGGGATGAGGTAGAGAGGAGATCAGGCCAGGGAGCCTGGGTCTGGTACGATACGTCATTTCTCCTCCTGGATTAGAATTCTGGCTGGTAAAAATAGAAGGTGTATTTTTATCCCCTCTTTCCCCTCATCCCCTCGTTTCTGAACAGTATTAATTACATCCCATCCATTTAGCCTAATAATACCATTATTAATGCCTTTATTAAAAGGGCCTGCTGCACTCAATGCCTCTGCTGCTCTGCTCTGAGCCACAGTGCAAGGGGCCACACACATACGAATGTACGCCAACACACATGCACACACACACTTGTATTATCAGACATACACACAAACATGTACGCTGCCACTCAGCCCAGCAGGGTACACAATCACACAGTGGAGCATCAGGAAGAGAAAAGAGAGAGCAACAGGATGTTCAATTATACTGTTCTAGGAAGGTTGTTATTTTAGAAAGAAGAAAAACAGGGTGAAGGAGGGTGAGAGAGGGAGGAAGAGGGTTAGTGGGAGAGATAATAGAACAATGGAGGCAAGAAAATCAGTGTGTGTGTGTGTGTATGTGTGTATGTGTGTGTGTATGTGTGTATGTGTGTATGTGTATATGTGTGTATGTGTGTGTGTATGTGTGTATGTGTATGTGGAGGCTACGCAGTGAATTGCATTCAAATAAAAACAGTGAAACATTATACTTTTTTAGATAAAACTATACTAAATATATTAAATATATATAAATTATTATAACACACTGTTTTGCAATGGCGGTCTACAGTAGCCTCAGCAGCACTCTGTAGGGTAGCACCATGGTGTAGCCGGAGGACAGGTATTGTCCATCCTCCTCTGTGTATATTAAATTCCACACAAAACCTCATAATATATGCCATTTAGCAGACGCTTTTATCCAAAGCGACTTACAGTCGCATACATTCTACGTATGGGTGGTCCCGGGAATCGAACCCACTACCCTGGTGTTACAAGCGCCATGCTCTACCAACTGAGCCACAGAAGGACCACGGTTCATGGTTCTCACCCCATTCCATAGGCTTCCATAGTAATTGTAACTGTGGTGGCGATTCCCTATGAAAAGCCACTGGCACAGGAGAGAGCTGTCCATAACAGATCCACGAAAATCAGCATTCCAAACATTACTCTTGTTTGGGTGACCTTCCCATTTATCCTATTTAAATCAAAAATAGAAATAACTCCAAAACACATATTCCTATAGAAAAGGTGCAGAGAGATGCATTCTATAAGCTGTATCTGTGATACGGTAACAACTGGATGTGCTCTCCTCTCACCTGTGATAACACTTCCTGGTCACCTGTGCTACTTATAAAAACACACACTTGACCAGTGACCCATGACCCCAATATATGGCGCCCTCTAGTGTACAAAACATGTCAAATGAACCCGAAAGACAACACATACACAACACATAAACAGGCCAAAATGGCTCCTACACACTGGCCCCTAATCGTTCTCTGACTATTATTACAAAATGCAAAAAAGGAGCCAACGGTGTGTGTGTGTGTGTGTGTGTGTGTGTGAAAGCTTATCCCCAGCTCAGCCTATAACAAGGTCAGCTCTGTTGTAGCTTAGCCGCAGCTCAGCCTATAGCAAGGTCAGCTCTGTTGTAGCTTAGCCCCAACTCAGCCTATAGCAAGGTCATCTCTGTAGTAGCTTAGCCCCAACTCAGCCTATAGCAAGGTCAGCTCTGTTGTAGCTTAGCCGCAGCTCAGCCTATAGCAAGGTCAGCTCTGTAGTAGCTTAGCCCCAGCTCAGCCTATAACAAGGTCAGCTCTGTAGTAGCTTAGCCCCAGCTCAGCCTATAACAAGGTCAGCTGTGTAGTGGCTTAGCCCCAGCTCAGCCTATAGCAAGGTCAACTCTGTAGTAGCTTAGCCCCAGCTCAGCCTATAGCAAGGTCAGCTGTGTAGTGGCTTAGCCCCAGCTCAGCCTATAGCAAGGTCAACTCTGTAGTAGCTTAGCCCCAGCTCAGCCTATAACAAGGTCAGCTCTGTAGTAGCTTAGCCCCAGCTCAGCCTATAACAAGGTCAGCTCTGTAGTAGCTTAGCCCCAGCTCAGCCTATAGCAAGGTCAGCTGTATAGTGGCTTAGCCCCAGCTCAGCCTATAGCAAGTTCAGCTCTGTAGTAGCTTAACCCCAGCTCAGCCTATAGCAAGGTAAGCTCTGTAGTAGCTTAGCCCCAGCTCAGCCTATAACAAGGTCAGCTCTGTTGTAGCTTAGCCCCAGCTCAGCCTATAGCAAGGTCAGCTCTGTCGTAGCTTAGCCCCAGCTCAGCCTATAGCAAGGTCAGCTCTGTCGTAGCTTAGCCCCAGCTCAGCCTATAGCAAGGTCAGCTCTGTAGTAGCTTAGCCCCAGCTCAGCCTATAACAAGGTCAGCTCTGTAGTAGCTTAGCCCCAGCTCAGCCTATAGCAAGTTCAGCTGTGTAGTAGCTTAGCCCCAGCTCAGCCTATAGCAAGGTCAGCTGTGTAGTAGCTAGACGGGTCGTACAAGGCAGCATCCTGTAGCACCCAGTTTGCCATTCCTGCATGTCTCACATGTAGATGGGGTGGGCAGTAACAGCAGGACAGAACATCTGTCCTGGGTGGTCACCACCTTCTCCTAAGGGACCGCCAAAGACCCACACCAATTGGGTCACGGCGGTGTGGGGTCCATCTCCAACACTAGCGTCATCAGCAGGGGAAATGGCCTGTGGAGCGTCACTTCCAATCAGCAACTCCATGCTGGTCCTAATACGACCCTGCTGTACAAAGGCAGACTGCCCCTGTTTCCCACAGTCCACAATTTGAGTCTTTTTAAATGATTTTCATATCTGTCCATTTCTTAAAATCGACAACATATACACAGCACATAATGTACGCTGACTGTGATGGTAGCTAATGTGGTAACAATGATGTAGGCTGTGTCGTAGTTATGGACATTTCAAGTCTTTCCCGTGAGCCGGCTCATTTGGCTCCATTCACTTAAAGAGCCGTCTCATTTGACTCCATTCACTTAAAGAGCCGTCTCATTTGACTCCATTCACTTAAAGAGCCGTCTCATTTGGCTCCATTCACTTAAAGAGCCGTCTCATTTGACTCCATTGACTTAAAGAGCCGTCTCATTTGGCTCCATTCACGTAAAGAGCCGTCTCATTTGACTCCATTCACTGAAAGAGCCGTCTCATTTGGCTCCATTCACGTAAAGAGCCGTCTCATTTGACTCCATTGACTTAAAGAGCCGTCTCATTTGGCTCCATTCACGTAAAGAGCCGTCTCATTTGGCTCCATTCACTGAAAGAGCCGTCTCATTTGACTCCATTCACGTAAAGAGCCGTCTCATTTGGCTCCATTCACTTAAAGAGCCGTCTCATTTGACTCCATTCACATAAAAGAGCCGTCTCATTTGACTCCATTCACTGAAAGAGCCGTCTCATTTGACTCCATTCACTGAAAGAGCCGTCTCATTTGGCTCCATTCACTGAAAGAGCCGTCTCATTTGACTCCATTCACTGAAAGAGCCGTCTCATTTGGCTCCATTCACTGAAAGAGCCGTCTCATCGTCTCATTTGACTCCATTCACTGAAAGAGCCGTCTCATTTGGCTCCATTCACTGAAAGAGCCGTCTCATTTGACTCCATTCACTGAAAGAGCCGTCTCATCGTCTCATTTGGCTCCATTCACTGAAAGAGCCGTCTCATTTGACTCCATTCACTGAAAGAGCCGTCTCATTTGGCTCCATTCACTGAAAGAGCCGTCTCATTTGACTCCATTCACTTAAAGAGCCGTCTCATTTGACTCCATTCACTGAAAGAGCCGTCTCATTTGACTCCATTCACTGAAAGAGCCGTCTCATTTGGCTCCATTCACTTAAAGAGCCATCTCATTTGACTCCATTCACTGAAAGAGCCGTCTCATTTGACTCCATTCACTGAAAGAGCCGTCTCATTTGACTCCATTCACTGAAAGAGCCGTCTCATTTGGCTCCATTCACTGAAAGAGCCGTCTCATTTGACTCCATTCACTGAAAGAGCCGTTTCATTTGACTCCATTCACTGAAAGAGCCGTCTCATTTGGCTCCATTCACTTAAAGAGCCTTCTCATTTGACTCCATTCACTGAAAGAGCCGTCTCATTTGACTCCATTCACTGAAAGAGCCGTCTCATTTGGCTCCATTCACTTAAAGAGCCGTCTCATTTGGCTCCATTCACTGAAAGAGCCGTCTCATTTGACTCCATTCACTGAAAGAGCCGTCTCATTTGGCTCCATTCACTGAAAGAGCCGTCTCATTTGGCTCCATTCACTGAAAGAGCCGTTTCATTTGACTCCATTCACTGAAAGAGCCGTCTCATTTGGCTCCATTCACTTAAAGAGCCTTCTCATTTGACTCCATTCACTGAAAGAGCCGTCTCATTTGACTCCATTCACTGAAAGAGCCGTCTCATTTGGCTCCATTCACTTAAAGAGCCGTCTCATTTGGCTCCATTCACTGAAAGAGCCGTCTCATTTGACTCCATTCACTGAAAGAGCCGTCTCATTTGGCTCCATTCACTGAAAGAGCCGTCTCATTTGGCTCCATTCACTGAAAGAGCCGTCTCATTTGACTCCATTCACTGAAAGAGCCGTCTCATTTGGCTCCATTCACTGAAAGAGCCGTCTCATTTGACTCCATTCACTGAAAGAGCCGTCTCATTTGGCTCCATTCACTGAAAGAGCCGTCTCATCGTCTCATTTGGCTCCATTCACTGAAAGAGCCGTCTCATTTGACTCCATTCACATAAAAGAGCTGTCTCATTTTGCTCCATTCACATAAAAGAGCTGTCTCATTTGGCTCCATTCACATAAATGAGGAGGCTCCTTTGGCTCCATTCACATAAATGAGGAGGCTCCTTTGGCTCCATTCACATAAATGAGGAGGCTCCTTTGGCTCCATTCACATAAATGAGGAGGCTCCTTTGGCTCCATTCACATAAATGAGGAGGCTCCTTTGGCTCCATTCACATAAATGAGGAGGCTCCTTTGGCTCCATTCACATAAATGAGGAGGCTCCTTTGGCTCCATTCACATAAATGAGGAGGCTCCTTTGGCTCCATTCACATAAATGAGGAGGCTCCTTTGGCTCCATTCACAA
>NC_068433.1:44029320-44111820 GCF_023373465.1 Oncorhynchus keta
AGAGGCAGCAGGGAAATTGTGTGTGTGTGTGTTTGTGTGTGTGTGTGTGTGTATGCGTGTGTGTGCGTGCATGCGTGCGAGCCTGCAGGTTTTGCCTGCCTGCTGTTGTGTTGACATAGTGTTGGCGATAGATGAAAAGGCGTGAAATGTGATTGTCTGATCACAGTTCCCCATCTCTGTTGTCACTATGGGACTTTCACATTAAAACTCCGGTGATTGCATTTTCTGATAGCAACACCCATTCCACTTCCACTCCCTGTCACAGCATAGGATATGTGACAAAGGGAGACCATCAGCACTCGGACGGAACACAGATGGAAAAAAAAACTCCCCATGCATGCGCGCACACACACACACACACACACACACACACACACACACACACACACACACACACACACACACACACACACACACACACACACACACACACACACACACACACAGCTCATAGATTCTAGATCTCTGGAGGCGAGACTCGCTGCTCTCTGGTTCTCCAGAGAGGCACCAGCTCTCTGTGTGAGTGGAGGCTTCCGTTCCACTCTTCAGTTCATTACATTCAACCAACAAAACAACTGCATTATTAGTGAGTCAAACAAATCAACTAACGAATCCACGAATGAATTGATCAAAGACTGATCGTACCACTGGACTATGGCTGAAACCAACACACAGGGCGATGCTGCACAGTGTAACAACACACCGTACAGTAAAGCAAGGCAGTTTAGTGCCGTTCAAAACATTGTGCAACGTACTAAACATATTATTGACAGTGCAGGGTAATAGTCCTAAACGCAGCTCCCTTTACTGCCTGTCTCTGTCCCTGCTGAAGGTTTAACTCCCACTGGTCTGCAATGACAACGTGATTACACTGGATCAGTGGGTCCATTAGAGTCCCACAGTGGTAATATTGCCCTCGGACAGAGAGGGGACATTCCTGTAGTCAGTATATTTATGGAGGAAGTACAGGGAAAAGCTCTGTAATGATGCTACAGTTTTCCTACGGACCATAAGAAAACCAGGTAACACATGACATTTGAGTTCATTCTACCTCAGTGTTCCCCAACCCTGCTCCTCCAGTACCCCCAACAGTACACATGCTTATTGTACCCCCTGGACAAACACACCTGATTCAACTGGTCAACTAATCATCAAGCCCTTAATGAGCTGAATGAGGTGTGTTTGTCCAGGCCTACAACTAACCTGTGTACTGGAGGACCAGGGTTGGGAAACACTGTTTAAACTGAGTGATTTCACCAACCATCTGTAATAGCCCATTATCACCAGCCAGTGGTACTGTTGTGCAGATATACAAAATGCTAAAACACTAATATAACAACACATGCCATTTAGTGAGCACTTTTATCCAACGTGACAGTCATGTGTTCTGACATTACACATGACATTATGGGTGGTCATGGGAATTGAGCCCACTACTCCGGTGCCACAAGTGCCGTGCTCTACCAACTGAGCTACAGAGGACCACCTTTGTTCTCAACTAAATATACTAAATTGCTTTGGGCATCATTTTTTTGAACGCAAACAAAAATACACCCACTCAGACTCAAGAGAACACATGTTGGGTTTTCAATGGAAAGTTAGCAGTTAAACGTTTTATTATGGCTGCACATCCGTACCAAACAGAAGGTTAGTATATCAAACGATTAAGAGTTTTTTCTGTTCATTTTCATACATATGAAATCACTATAAAATGTCACTCAATGATACTGTTCCACTGTAGCATCTCTCTGTGGACTTCTTAATGAAACATTCACACCATAAACCGATTGCTACGCCGTGCTCTCTTCCTCAGTATAAAATCCTTGGCCAACCACATCTCTGTGTCCATGGTTACACCCGAAATGACACAGGATGGCCCGGTATGAGGGAGAATAGTTTCTAAGATCGACTGAAACCTTCTCCTTTGAAACAATATAAGACCATTTTCTGTCAAAGAAAATAAAAGGACTGAATAAATAAAGGTAAATAACTCTTGTCTGTCTGTCTGTCTGTCTGTCTGTCTGTCTGTCTGTCTGTCTGTGACCCAGACAGTGACATCACAGCCATCTTCCCTCGTGTAAGGCAGCCATTTTGGCCAGGCCAGTAACGGCAGTGGGGGACACCTTTGGAGGACTAGCTAAAAAAGCACATGTTGGAGACTACATACTGTGTTTGTGCTCTGAAAATACTAACATAGGTCGATACAGACAGAAAACATGATTTCACTTTTGACTTCTCTTTGTACATTCTCTCCCATTGAAAGTAAACAGCAACAGGATGCCTGGTTGGTGTGTGGTGCGTAGAAAATAGGGGAGGCGCATACATAGTAGGATTGGCACCTCAGATCTTTGTGATGTCACCTGGATAAGTTATCAGAGTAATTTGGCACAATGCATGATGGGTAAATTAATTCCCCCCTGGACAGATGAAAAAAGTTGTTGTATCTTTAGTGTGTCTGTGGGGGTGTTGGACTAGTCCATTCTGGGATACAGCAGGGGGTTGTACAAGGGATGGATGAGTCCATTTTAGGGGACGGTGACATGGAAGGGGCTGCCGGGGACATTTTCATCCCCCCATTTGACGATGAGGATGTAGTTGCCCTGTTCTTTGACGGTGTAGGTGACGTTGTACATCCTGTTTC
Source organism: Oncorhynchus keta (assembly GCF_023373465.1). NCBI lineage: Eukaryota > Metazoa > Chordata > Actinopteri > Salmoniformes > Salmonidae > Oncorhynchus > Oncorhynchus keta. Next base: position 44,031,962 of record NC_068433.1, read on the forward strand.
CCAGATGTTTAACATAGACCTCTTCACACGGGGTCTTTGGGCCGTGTACCCCCACCATCAACATGTTAGTTCCTATAGGGGAAGAAATACGGCAACATTAAGTATTTGTGTGAGTGTATGTGCGCGTATACACTTTGTATGGTGGTGCATTTGTACAGTGTGTGTCTGCGTGTGTGTCTGCGTGTGTGCACACCTGTGTGTCTGCGTGTGTGTCTGCGTGTGTGTCTGCGTGTGTGCACACCTGTGTGTCTGCGTGTGTGCACACCTGTGTGTCTGCGTGTGTGCACACCTGTGTGTCTGCGTGTGTGTCTGCGTGTGTGCACACCTGTGTGTCTGCATGTGTGCACACCTGTGTGTCTGCGTGTGTGCACACCTGTGTGTCTGCGTGTGTGCACACCTGTGTGTATGACCAATGCCTTTCACCTGCTTTGCTGCAGTCTACTGTGAAGGTGTTCTTCTGCCCTACAAAGGCCTTTGATAGGCCGGCGCCCCGGGAGACCACCTTACTGGCATCCGAAGAGAACTTAGGGCCATAGGCCACGCCCATCGAAGACGAAGACGACGACGTCTTGGTTACTGTCTCCACAAGAACAGACGAGGTTTCATGTAGACTGTGACCACCAGAGAGACGAGCACCTAGAGAGAGAGAGAGTGAGAGAGAGAGAGAGAGAGAGAGAGAGAGAGAGAGAGAGAGAGAGAGAGAGAGAGAGAGAGAGAGAGAGAGAGAGAGAGAGAGAGAGAGAAGAGGGAAAGAGAGAGTGGGATTGCATAAGTAGGGTTGCGTAAGATCTATAAACACATCTGGCGTGTTGCATAATCTCTCCTCATATAAAATATAAACACACACAGCTTAGGTGCCCTCTGGACAAATACATAATGTCTTATATTTTTTTTTTTTTTTTTTTATTTCACCTTTATTTAACCAGGTAGGCTAGTTGAGAACAAGTTCTCATTTGCAACTGCGACCTGGCCAAGATAAAGCATAGCAGTGTGAACAGACAACACAGAGTTACACATGGAGTAAACAATTTAGCAAGTCAATAACACAGTAGAAAAAAATGGGCAGTCTATATACAATGTGTGCAAAAGGCATGAGGAGGTAGGCGAATAATACAATTTTGCAGATTAACACTGGTGATAAATGATCAGATGGGCATGTACAGGTAGAGATATTGGTGTGCAAAAGAGCAGAAAAGTAAATAAATAAAAACAGTATAAAAACAGTATGGGAATGAGGTAGGTGAAAAAGGGTGAGCTATTTACCAATAGACTATGTACAGCTGCAGCGATCGGTTAGCTGCTCGGATAGCTGATGTTTGAAGTTGGTGAGGGAGATAAAAGTCTCCAACTTCAGCGATTTTGCAATTCGTTCCAGTCACAGGCAGCAGAGTACTGGAACGAAAGGCGGCCAAATGAGGTGTTGGCTTTAGGGATGATCAGTGAGATACACCTGCTGGAGCGCGTGCTACGGATGGGTGTTGCCATCGTGACCAGTGAACTGAGATAAGGCGGAGCTTTACCTAGCATGGACTTGTAGATGACCTGGAGCCAGTGGGTCTGGCGACGAATATGTAGTGAGGGCCAGCCGACTAGAGCATACAAGTCGCAGTGGTGGGTGGTATAAGGTGCTTTAGTGACAAAACGGATGGCACTGTGATAGACTGCATCCAGTTTGCTGAGTAGAGTGTTGGAAGCCATTTTGTAGATGACATCGCCGAAGTCGAGGATCGGTAGGATAGTCAGTTTTACTAGGGTAAGCTTGGCAGCGTGAGTGAAGGAGGCTTTGTTGCGGAATAGAAAGCCGACTCTGGATTTGATTTTTGATTGGAGATGTTTGATGTGAGTCTGGAAGGAGAGTTTGCAGTCTAGCCAGACACCTAGGTACTTATAGATGTCCACATATTCAAGGTTGGAACCATCCAGGGTGGTGATGCTAGTCGGGCATGCGGGTGCAGGCAGCGATCGGTTGAAAAGCATGCATTTGGTTTTACTCGCGTTTAGGAGCAGTTGGAGGCCACGGAAGGAGTGCTGTATGGCATTGAAGCTCGTTTGGAGGTTGGATAGCACAGTGTCCAATGACGGGCCGAAAGTATATAGAATGGTGTCGTCTGCGTAGAGGTGGATCAGGGAATCGCCCGCAGCAAGAGCAACATCATTGATATATACAGAGAAAAGAGTCGGCCCGAGAATTGAACCCTGTGGCACCCCCATAGAGACTGCCAGAGGACCGGACAGCATGCCCTCCGATTTGACACACTGAACTCTGTCTGCAAAGTAATTGGTGAACCAGGCAAGGCAGTCATCCGAAAAACCGAGGCTGTTGAGTCTGCCGATAAGAATTTGGTGATTGACAGAGTCGAAAGCCTTGGCGAGGTCGATGAAGACGGCTGCACAGTACTGTCTTTTATCGATGGCGGTTATGATATCATTTAGTACCTTGAGTGTGGCTGAGGTGCACCCGTGACCAGCTCGGAAACCAGATTGCACAGCGGAGAAGGTACGGTGGGATTCGAGATGGTCAGTGACCTGTTTGTTGACTTGGCTTTCAAAGACCTTAGATAGGCAGGGCAGGATGGATATAGGTCTATAGCAGTTTGGGTCCAGGGTGTCTCCCCCTTTGAAGAGGGGGATGACTGCGGCAGCTTTCCAATCCTTGGGGATCTCAGACGATATGAAAGAGAGGTTGAACAGGCTGGTAATAGGGGTTGCGACAATGGCGGCAGATAGTTTCAGAAATAGCGGGTCCAGATTATCAAGCCCAGCTGATTTGTACGGGTCCAGGTTTTGCAGCTCTTTCAGAACATCTGCTATCTGGATTTGGGTAAAGGAGAACCTGGAGAGGCTTGGGTGAGGAACTACGGGGGCGGAGCTGTTGGCCGAGGTTGGAGTAGCCAGGCGGAAGGCATGGCCAGCCGTTGAGAAGTGCTTATTGAAGTTTTCGATAATCATGGATTTATCGGTGGAGACCGTGTTTCCTAGCCTCAGTGCAGTGGGCAGCTGGGAGGAGGTGCTCTTGTTCTCCATGGACTTCACAGTGTCCCAGAACTTTTGGAGTTGGAGTTACAGGATGCAAACTTCTGCCTGAAGAAGCTGGCCTTAGCTTTCCTGACTGACTGCGTGTATTGGTTCCTGACTTCCCTGAACAGTTGCATATCACGGGGCTATTCGATGCTATTGCAGTCCGCCACAGGATGTTTTTGTGCTGGTCGAGGGCAGTCAGGTCTGGAGTGAACCAAGGGCTGTATCTGTTCTTGGTTCTGCATTTTTTGAACGGAGCATGCTTATCTAAAATGGTGAGGAAGTTACTTTTAAAGAATGACCAGGCATCCTCAACTGACGGGATGAGGTCAATGTCCTTCCAGGATACACGGGCCAGGTCGATTAGAAAGGCCTGCTCACAGAAGTGTAATAGGAGTGTGTAGAGGCTAGGGAATCTTCCAACTAATTACACCAAGCAAGGTGTGAGGACTCTTTAGTAGACCAGTACACACACTTGCCATCTCTCCATCAACACATTCTGGACTCAACACTCAAATGTTAGTGTCTGGGTAGCGTTGCTCTATAGAGGACTTACCTGTGACTTTAGCCTTGAAGGGGCTGCCTACGATGTGGGATGGTCCTCCGTATTTGATGGTGATGAGATAGCTGCCGGGGGCCATGGGTGTGTAGGTGACCTTGTAACCCTCGGGACAATCCTGACAGTCCATCTTGACCTTGGACGGCCCATCGATGGTCACTGACAGAGCACCCGACCCCGCATTACACGTGTTCACTACAAAATCTGACGCCGCGCCTACAGGAAGGGACAGAGATGGACAGGGGAAACATCCAATCAGAGGTGAGTTAGAAGAGACATGTGAGCCAATATTGGTAATTTATACATTTTTGTGGATTTTTCCTTACAGTGGTCTATAGGCCTTCTGTGGGTATTTGAAACGACCAAATTACTGAACGTGTTAAAATTCTAATAAACACTTAGCGTATTTGTCTACCTTAATGTATGTGTTTGTATGTGTAGGACACAATGTTCCTCATACCTGTGGTTCCTCCTTCCAGCCCAGGTCCGAAGGCTGACACCATTCCCGGGTCTCCGACCTGTCCGATCTCTCCCACGCGGATCTTGAAGGGACTACCGGGAATGTGGCTCCCGTTGAAACGCACTTCGATGGAGTGGACTCCGTTCTCCCTCGGGATAAACCGAATGGCGTGCTGGTCTGCAGCGGAACAGGAAGGGGAAGGTTAAAATGGCCAACACGTTACAATATTCACAATCTACTTACTGAACCTTTCATTTAGCAAGACATGCAATTGAGATGAACTTCTTTATAATGTAGGATGAGCACCTGGTGCTTTGGTTGTACAAGCCCTCTACTGTAAAATACTACTACTGCATGTACTGCTTGATGCATTTTCTTAATTATCAAAGGAATTGAATCAATCTGGTGGAAAAGGCAGTATCTTGGATATTTTCTGTACTGTGTAGTAGTGAGTTGTTGTATCGTCAGTTTGTTCAGTGCTATGTCTTACCGCTGTCCAGCTCAGTAACATAACACTCCTCTACTGCTCCGGACGGGGTGTGAACCTTAGCATCTATCAACCCCCTCGCCCCGTTCAACTGCACCGCGAACGACGCCTCCTGGCCCACCTTCAACCCCATCTCCTTCAATCACAAAGGTTAAAGGTCAATGATCTAATAAGCCCCATGTGGTCAGACTGATGACAGGGTGTGGGGTAACACATTTCCCCTAAAGCAGAAGCAGCTAATAATAATTATCCAACCATCTCAACCCCCAACCTGAACACACACACACACGCACACACACACACACACACACACACACACACACACACACACACACACACACACACACACACACACACACACACACACACACACACACACACACACACACACACACACACACACACACACACACACACACACACACACTGCATATAGATTTTAGAGTGGCCTGCCAAATCTATCCACTAATAAAACTATTCTAAATTAGTTTACAACTCAAATATAGATGACGTTCCATCTCTGGTTTAAATCCAAGAAGAGGTTATGACAGGTGTGTCTATTCATATAGCAGTGAACTCTGCCCTCTGTATAATACCATTCCAGTCCTCGCTAATAATGACAGACATCAGAATAAGGTCTGAAATTGCCAAGAAACGGAATATCTTGTACAACGCTGTGTACTACTCACTTCATAGACCAGCGCAAACTGGCTCTAACCAGAATAGAAAGAGGAGTGGGAGTCCCCGGTGCACAACTGAGCAAGACGACAAGTACATTAGAGTGTCTAGTTTGAGAAACAGATGCCTCACAAGTCCTCCACTGACATCTTCATTAAATAGTTTATAGTTTAAATAGTTTATTAAATAGTTTAAAGTTTATTTTAATGCACAAAAAAACATGTTTTTCTTTCAAAAACAAGGACATTTCTTAATTAAGTTACCCCAAACTTTTGAAAGGTAGTGTATATGTGTGTGTGTATGCCTGTGTGTGTGGGTTCTAACCTGTAGGCTGGTGACTGTAAGGCGGCGTGAGTTATCAGACAGAGTGGCGATGGGGACTATGAAGGGACTGTCTGGGATGTGCTCATCATTAAACTTAATGGACACCTCATAGTCACCTGGAGAGAGAAAGAGAGATAGAAGGCACATAGTCAACCTTGTGATTTCAGGTGTAGAATATGTCCAGTATGTTGTTGTGTACATTAGATGAATGTAGTGTGTATAATATATTGGTCTGACCTGGTTCCTGCACCACATAGGCCACTCCGCAGGATCCATCCTTCCTGTCTTCAAAGCTGATCTCTGCCTTACTGGGCCCCTCTACAGCGATGGACAGACCTCCTGCACCAGCCTCTCTGGTCCAGATACTAAACTCAGCTACAGAGGAACACAGACAGTCAGTTATACAGTATATACAAAGGGGAAAGAAGCATGGAAGTTAGGAACCAATATACATAGGCAGTTAGGAAAGCAAAGGCTAGCTTTTTCAAACAGAAATTTGCATCCTGTAGCACAAACTCCAAAAAGTTCTGGGACACTGTAAAGTCCATGGAGAATAAGAGCACCTCCTCCCAGCTGCCCACTGCACTGAGGCTAGGATACACTCTCACCACTGATAAATCCACGATAATTGAGAATTTCAATAAGCATTTTTGCTTTCCACCTGGCCACCCCTACCCTGGTCAACAGCCCTGTACCCCCCACAGCAACTTGCCCAAGCCTCCCCCATTTCTCCTTCACCCAAATCCAGATAGCTGATGTTCTGAAAGAGCTGCAAAATCTGGACCCCTACAAATCAGCAGGGCTAGACAATCTGGACCCTCTTATCAACTGATATTGTTGCAACTCCTATTACTAGCCTGTTCAACCTCTCTTTCATATCATCTTAGATCCCCAAAGATTGGAAAGCTGCTGCAGTCATCCCCCTCTTCAAAGGGGGAGACACTCTAGACCCAAACTGCTACAGACCTATATCTATCCTATCCTTCCTTTCCAAGGTCTTCAAAAGCTAAGTTAACAAACAGATCACTGACCATTTAGAATCCCACCGTACCTTCTCTGCTATGCAATCTGGTTTCCGAGCTGGTCATGGGTGCCCCTCAGCCACGCTCAAGGTCCTAAACGATATCATAACCTCCATCGATAAGAGACAATACTGTGCAGCTGTATTCATAGACCTGGCCAAGGCTTTCGACTCTGCCAATCACCAAATTCTTATAGGCAGACTCAACAGCCTTGGTCTCTCAAATGACTGCCTCGCCTGGTTAACCAACTACTTCTCTGATAGAGTTCAGTGTGTCAAATCGGAGGGTTTGTTGTCCGGGCCTCTGGCAGTCTCAATGGGGGTGCCACAGGGTTCAATTCTTGGACCGACTTTCTTCTCTGTATACATCAATGATGTCGCTCTTGCTGCTGGTGATTCTCTGATCCACCTCTACACAGACGATACCATTCTGTATACTTTTGGCCCTTCTTTGGACACAGTGTTAACTAACCTCCAGACAAGCTTCAATGCCATACAACTCTCCTTCCGTGGCCTCCAACTGATCTTAAATGCAAGTAAAACTAAATGCATGCTCTTCAACCGATCGCTACCAGCACCTGCCCGCCAGTCCAGCATCACTACTCTGGAAGTTCTGACTTAGACTATGTGGACTACTACAAATACGTAGGTGTCTGGTTAGACTGTAAACTCTCCTTCCAGACTCACAATCCAAAATTAAATCTAGAATCAGCTTCCTATTTCGCAGCAAAGTATCCTTCACTCATGCTGCCAAACATACCCTCGTAAAACTGACTATCCTACCGATCCTTGACTTCGGCGATGTCATTTACAAAATGGCCTCCAACACTACTCAGTAAATTGGATGCAGTCTATCACAGTGCCATCCGTTTTGTCACCAAAGCCCCATACACTACCCACCACTGCGACCTGTATGCTCTAGTTAGCGGGACCTCGCTTCATATTTGTCGCCAAACCCACTGGCTCCAGGTCATCTAGAAGTCTTTGCTAGGTAATGCCACGCCTTATCACAGCTCACTGATCACCATAGCAGCACCCACCCGTAGCACGCGCTCCAGCAGATATATTTCACTGGTCACCCCCAAAGCCAATTCCTCCTTCGGCCGCCTTTCCATCCAGCTCTCTGCTGCCAATGACTGGAACGAATTGCAAAAATCACTGAAGCTGGAGACTCATATCTCCCTCACTAACTGTAAGCACCAGCTGTCAGAGAAGCTCACAGATCACTGCACCTGTTCATAGCCCATCTTGTAAATAGCCCATCCAACTACCTCATCCCCATGCTGTTATTTTTTATTTTTTTGCTCCTTTGCACCCCAGTATCTCTACTTGCACATTCATCTTCTGCACATCTATCACTCCAGTGTTTAATTGCTAAATTGTAATTATTTCGCCACTATGGCCTATTTATTGCCTTACCTCCCTTATCTTATCATTTGCACACACTGTATATAGACTTTTTTTCTATTGTGTTATTGACTATATGTTTGTTTATTCCATGTGTAACTCTGTGTTGCTGTTTGTGTCACACTGCTTTGATTTATCTTGGCCAGGTCGCAGTTGTAAATGAGAACTTGTTCTCAACTAGCCTACCTGGTTAAATAAAGGTGAAATAAAAAATGAATAAAAGAATGTGGATAGTTTCATTATCTTGATCAAAAGCCCAACATAGCCCTACATTTAGTGACTGAAAAGGCAAGGCTCTCCTATTCAGAAGCTTCAAACCCAGCCTATCACTTGCTAAGAGAGCTCTACTGCCAACCTACCTGCCACTCCTGCCACTCCTCTATCCAGCCCCGTGCCCCCAGCCCGGACCTTGTGTGCCCCTCCCTCTCCCAGGGGCCCCACGGTGAACTGGAAGGGGCTCCCGGGGACATGCTGGCCCCTGTACTTGACGTTGACCGTGTGGGGCCCCATCTCCTGGGGGACGAAGCGGACGCTGTAGGTGCTGTCCTCGCCGTCGATGATCTCTGCGTCCTCCGTCTTACCCCCCGGACTGGTCACCTGGGCCGTCATCTCCTGGGTCCCATGGTCACCTGTATTGGGAGGAGGGAAAGAAAAAAAAGAGGGAATGAGAGTAGGGGGAGAGATAAATATATGGGAGAGGGATGAAGAAAGAGAGAGAGGAGAAGGAGAGAAGGACACAATGAGGAGAAGTGCTTCAGACAAACTTCAAAATACTGCTCACTCTTCAAACATTCAGGTTGTCAGTAGGGGCAGTAGGGAATCATAGAGACTGTATGAGGTTAGTCAGACTGAGATGTGGATTCAGCGGTGTGTGGCTCAGTCTCTGTCTCTGTGTGATGTCAGAGTAAGATGGCTGGGTCACAGAGGTGACAGCCATGAACTGCTCAGATTTTCCATCTGTGCTCTCTCCTTTAAATGCCCTCCTATAAATTCCAGTCTGGGACAATGGGAGAAACATGGAGCGACTCCCCAACTCAACACACACAAAGGCATACACATTAATATCCAGACATGCTAACACCAGATTTATAAAATTGACTATTTACATACATCATTGTATCATGCAATTTTTATATTTTTTATTAAACTTAATCAAGCAGTAGTTTGACATACATTTGTATTCTAGATGTATTTATTATTCTGGATTAAAACAAAAAAGCATAGCCAAATTGGACACTCCACACAAAACACACACATTCCGAATCAATTAATCGGCATTAGACAGGCCTCACACACCCTCTTGTGTCACACACACACCCTCTTGAGGCTGTCTGGTAGTGGCTGGTATCCCACTGAAGCCTGTGAGACTCTGACTACCCAGGAACTCTCCAAACACGTCCCTGAAGGGGTCTCCCCCGACCTGGGTACTCTCCTCCACGCGCACCTCCCGCTTGGTCTCCCCCGCCTGTGTCTTACTAATCTCTGTGCGCTCCGTGCGTGTGTACGTGTGACTGCTGCGCGTGAAAGTGCGCGTATGCCGCTCCTGGGCTGACACCATCTGGAACCAATTACCTACAGAGGGTGGAAGGGTGGAAGGAGGGAGGGAAGGAAGGAGGGAAGGAGGAAGAAAGGGCAAGAGATGAAAATAGAACTATGCAGTAGGAAGACCAAGCAAGGGGTCACGACAGTGTGTAAGAAAGGTATGTGAAAGCATGTGACTGTGCAAGGAGAGGAAGACAAGAGAAAAGGAGGGATGGTAGATAGAAAGGAGGAGAGCCAGTGGGCTTTTTGGAATCCCAATCCTTGACCACACACAGACCATAACGGTTCTCACCTGGTATTTTGAGGTTGAGGTCACAGGTGCTGCCCACAGTAGCAATGGATGGAGCATGTCTCTTCCTAGTGATGCTCTCCTTCACCCTGCCCTCACCACACACCTTCACCGTGAAAGGACTTCCTGTGGGATAGACCAATCACAGCCTGTCAGGAACCCAAATCAGACAAAAAAAATGCAAGACCACCCATAGCAAGATAAGTCTGTTTAGATAGGAGCTGAACTGTATACAGGCATGTTGTAAGACACCCGAGGCCACCCGAGGCCCCCTGAACTCACCTGGGACGTGCTGGTCGGCGAACTTGATGTTGATGATGTAATTTCCTGGTTCAGTAGGACAGTAGGTCACCTTACAGGTACCATCCTCCACATCCTCACAGTTAATATCCACCTTACTGGGACCCTCGATAGACAGGCCCAGACCACCATAACCTGATAGAGAGAAAGGGAGAGAAGAGGGAGGGAGGGAAAGAGAGAGACATGAGAAGAGTAGAGGGATGAGAGAAGATGTCACAGTAGAAGATGAGTGTTGGTTACACCAGCCATATCCACATTGTAATGGAAAACTGTAATTTATGCAGCCATTTTGAGTATTATTAACAGTAAAATATGTGAAACATTTTACTGCAGCATACTGTAAATGATGGTCCATTGTGGGAACATTCTGTAGGCAGGGAAATTATTGCTGTATTTTGAATGGTACACTGTAAAAACCATAACTTGTTTTTGCGGTAAGTTACTGGCAGCCTGTTACCTGTAAATTACTGTAAAAAAAAGTACAGTATATTATTGTAAATCCCAAAGAAATGTTGGATTAACCGTACATTATAAAGAAAGCACTTACCGCAAAAACAAGTTAAGTGTGCTGTAATTCTATCCCACAGAATACAGTATCGTATTGGATTTTTGGAGTGCCAAAAAGCTTTTGACCACTAGTGGGTGGTTTTTGTTAAGGCCTCTAGAAATGCAAGTGATATAAAACACCAAATATTCATTGCTATGCTGTAAAGAAAAACACATTACCTACGTAGCAGCCAATCTCCTTACACCAATCACATGTAATTACAGTAAAATACTGTCAAATACAAATCCTAATCCCCTCAATGATTTTCATCCATCCATCCATTTATTCATTACGATTACAGTATCATTGACTTTTTTACAGTATAATACAGTCAATTATACGGTATTGTACTGTGTGTCATTACGTCATTGCTTTGATACAGTAGTTAGATAACAGTAGGTGTACTGCGATATGAAATACAGTAACTTACTTGCTAATGAGCTGCCTGCAAGTTACTGACAAATTCACTGCAACCCTTTTACAGCGCACACACAGCAAAAACTACTAACTTAAAACTTCTGAACGTCTAAAGTTGAATATTATCTTAACCCTCTATAATGTCCAATCGTGAACTTGTCACAATGAATACCAATGAAAACACCCTCACCTGCGTTCCTGGTGTCAACTATGAACTCAGCCACCTCAAAGATGTGTCCCTCCACCAGTCCCTGGCCAAACACCTTGACCTTGCTGGCGTCGCCAATCTCTGACTGACCCACCATGATCTTGAAGGGGCTGTTGGTCACGTGCGTCCCGTTCTTCATCACACTCACAACATGCTCCCCTACCTCCTTAGGAGTGAATGAGATACCTAGAGAGGAGGACAGATAGAGGAGAACGCAATCAGGTACATGGAATGACTATATCTGTGCCTCTTTATGGTTCAAACATACAAACGGTTACCCTTGCTGCAATCTTACCAGGTCTCTTTGGACACAAATAAAAGGGTTTACACAACTAACAGTTGTGTTACTGACTAAATAATAGATTGATGAACTTTGGGACCCGGGCCTGGTGAGTGGCTCACCGATGTGTCGATTGGGCAGTCTCTTGAGGAGGCAGGGTTCCTCGTGGCCCGAAGGTGCTCTGATGCTCGCTGTCAGGCTGCTCAGGTCTGTCTCTGAGATCTTCAATGACACGTCTGTTGCCGTGCCGACGTTGAGCTGGGATGTCCTCATAGTGTCATCTCCTACAGGGGAGAGATGGACAGGAGAGAACAAGAATGAAGGCGAGAAAATGAAAAGCAAATAATGCAGATAATGACTACAACCTTTGGCTTGCTCTAGCCTTGTTGCATATTCCTATCTCTCTCACACACACACACACACACACACACTACCTGTGATCTTGGCAGTGTAGGGGCTGCCGGCGATGTGTTTGTTGTCAAACTTGACGATGATGTTGTAGTCTCCTGGTACAGTGGGAAGGTAGGACACAGTGCAGGTTCCATCCTTATTATCCTTACAGTTGATCTCTGCCTTCGAGGGACCCTCCACCGCCAGGGACAGACCACCTAGACATGAGAGGAGAGAGAGAGAGAAAGAGCAGACGTGAGGAGAGATGGGGGAATGTCAGGGGAGACAGAAGGGGTGAGAGAGGGATGGAGGAAAATCAGGCAGGGGAAAGGGATTGAAGACTTTGTTGAATACCATTTTTAATACCATGATAGAATTTGACCATAGTGTATGGTATTATTTTGTTTAGTTCCTTACCTTCCCCTGCATCCTTGGTGACGATGGTGAAGGTGGCAGGTTTGTTGACCATGCCGTGGCTCAGACCAGGACCATAGGCTGTCACATGACCACTGTTAATGGCATCTACATAGAACTGGAGGGGACTTCCTGTGATGGAACAGTATGAAACGACCAATTATACTTCCTGTATTGAATTTGTGTGTGTTTCTCTGTGCAATATGTACCTGGGATGTGGTTTCCATCATATTTGATGTCCATCTCATGCAGGCCTTTCTCTGTAGGGGCGTACTTCACTGTTACTGTCCCATCCTTGTTGTCTGTGATGTTAGGACGGGCTGTCTTACCTGAGGGCATTCGCACCTCACCTGGAAACACACACACATACACAGGTAAATTATTATCATTCATAACACAGGAAACACCACACACACAATTGTCAGACATCAGTTAAATCTCACCTGTGATCTCTCCCTTCTGAACGGTGAACGGGATGACCAGGTTGAAGGGGCGGAGCATAGGCTCCATGATATCGCCGGGGGTGACGGGCTCCTCTGTGGCCTATGAAAGGGTAATTATGAAATTAACATTGGCATTCTGGTCTATATCTCTGCTCAGGGACAGTACGAGGGGATGGAGGTGAAAGCACAGCCCAGACAAAGGCCCTGACTCTGGGCAGACAGGACAGGCGAGAGTCCAGGCTTTGAAGGCCTGAGCGGTATGAAGATAAGCTGAAAGAAAAACAGTCAAAGCGATGCGAAAGCGTCCCGCGCACAGACAACAGACATATAGATGCTCAATGGCTATCGCCATAAAGTAGACAAGCACAACAGAAATGAAGTGGACATACAATGATTCTTTGCGAGCAGCATCTGAGGACAAGCAACACAGTTTTTGAGATGTGCATGGAAAGTAAAGTAGGACTAATGGCGTTGGGATATGAAGGAGGTGGGTAAGCTGAAGGAGAGGGTGGAGGTGAGGTGGAGGTAAGTGCTGGCAGGGTGGGGTGGGGTGAGGCGAGGTTTGGGGTAGGTTTATACCCAGTGAGGGGGGTAGCCCTGGTAGGCCTGGTAGGGCTGTTGTAACTGGAGCTTGTCACACGGTTCCTCTATTATAGGGACGGTATCACTGGCCTGGTGGGGAGGGTAAGACACACGTTTAGGAAAACGTCATAGAAATCGACGAATTACTCATCGTATTTCTATGGGTAACTTACAAATCACCATGCGTACACAGTTATAGTAATCCGCCAGGATTATCGTAGGTTCATGTAAGTGGCACACCATGCGCAACTCCTATGTTATCATAGAACTGTGTAATACATTTAAGCAATAAGGCCCAAGGAGGTGTGGTATGTGGCCAATATACCACGGCTAATGGCTATTCTTACGCACGACGCAACGCCGTGGTATATTCGCCACATATCACAAACCCCAGAGGAGCCTTATTGCTATAATAAACTGGTTACCAACGTAATTAGAGCAGTAAAACAAAAAAACAAAAAAAACTGTTGTATATGGTATGATATACCATGGCTTTCAGCCAATCAGAATTCAGGGCTCAAACCACCATTTGTAATTACTGTTATGTGATATGAGTCAAACCTACAGTATGGGAACCAGCCTAGAGATCACACAACATTGTCACACAACACTTTGACAAACAAACACCACTTTCCCAACAAATTCAGGTAAGGACTACAGTACCCATGATGCCGTGCGTACTGTAGTATCAGAAAGTACTCACCACCACGTGGAAGGGGCTGTTTGGAATGTGTTCTCCTCCAAAGCGGATGGTGATGACGTATTTCCCAGGTTCCGGAGCCGTGTAGTAGATGTCAAACGTTCCGTCGGAATTCTCCACCACGTCCACGTCTAGCTCCGCCCCATCTGGCGTCGACACCTTACAGGTCACCTTTCCCTTCCCAGCAGCTTTTGCGTCCACGGTGATGACGGTCTCCTCGCCGATCTGGATGGTGGGTCCGAGGCCTGAACCTGTCAAGAGTGATTGACATGTAAGGAGACCATACAAAACTACTGAAACTATCCCGTCATCACTAACATCAAGTCAATATAATCACATGCTGTACATATACTGATATGCATGCTAGTTTTCAGAAGAATTAACATGTTTAGAAATGCTCACCCAATCCATGTCCTCCGATGGAAACTGTAAGTAGAAAATAAAACCATTGTTTATGGTGCCTCATGGGTTAAACCCACTCAAGCTACTTCATCAGAGCAATAATTATCCAGGCCTTCCTCCATAGAGATATACAGTATAGATATACATTTACATGTAGTCCTCTCACTGACCTGTGACCAGACACTTGCTGGCGTCTCCAATGGGCAGGGCATGGATACGATAGGGTGAGTAGGGAATCTCGTCTCCTCCATACTTAATGGTGATGGTGTAGCGCCCTGCCATGTCTGGTACATAGGACACTGTGTACGTCCCGTCTCTGTTGTCACGGATATTGGCCTTTTTCGGCTTGCCTTCTGGGTCCTACAGGTACAGGGATATGGTATGAGTGGGTGAGTGTGTGTACTCATGTAAACTGTAACTTTTCTATATATGTCATCTTTTCAACATGACGCTACACTAATCTGTGCACAATGCAACAATGGGAGTGATTATCTTTGAAAATGGATGGTGCTGTGTTTAGGGAAGCGCCATTTTCTACAGTTAGTGGGATAAAGAAAACCACATTAGCCAATTAGCCAAACCCAATGGAGGTCAGTCCACACAGACTGGGGAGGAGGGACATTGAGGGGATGGAGAATGTCTTTCATGTGTACTACTGCTTAGGAGAAACGTTCACTTACAAACATCCAACATCCAAGAGATCCCTGTTCCTCCCTGTACTGATGTGTACTGTCCCAACTCATCACAAAACCACAATTGTTTCAGTGAAGTTTCAGCCAGGGAGTGAAGTTAATCCTTTGTTTATGCATTGTTTTAACTTTGGTCTACAATCTCTTTTGATCTGGTTTACAATCCCTTCCCTCCTCTCTCACAGTAAGAAGAGAGGAGAGTGAAAGGAGACAGAAATGACAAAATAATCCTCCCAGGGTCCTCAGCAAGTACAAAAAAGACAAGGGATAAAGGAACGAGGGGACTAGGGAAGACGGGGACGAAAAGGGAACAAGAGGGCGAGGGGAGACGGCAGACAGCGGGAGGGGTGAAAGAGAAGAGGCCAGAAAAAGGAAGAGCAGGCCTTACGGAGCCTTTCTTAAGAATACTGAAGGGTATGGTCCCCTTGACTATATGCTTCTCCCATACCCTCCTGCCCCAGTCCTCCACAAACACTGAGGCCTCGCGCCTGGACCGATCCGGACCCTGCAGACAAGTCAACAGGCAGACACGTCACAGCCACAACCCAACCACATCCCAGATCAGGGAGGGGGAGAGAGAAAGGAATGGGTAGAATGGGTGGAGGGGCTGACTTGACATGTTTTTTGTTATAAGAAAATAAGGTAGAAATGTCCAAATTGGTAATAAGTATGAATCATAACAGGGAGCTTGAAGAGATGTTTATCATCTTAAGGTTAAAGAAAAAGTATTTGAGGTTTTAAATAGGGATTTCAATGGCTGAGCTCACAGTGTATGAGAGTTTCCTGTCTAGAGAGGAAGTGACAGAGGAAGAGGTGACTCACCAGTATCTGCACAGTGAGCAAACCTTCGCCAGCATCGCGGGCATCGATGGTGAACTCCACGGGCAGGCTGGCAGGCACACCCTGGGCGTTCAAACCTGGCCCACTGGCACGCACCTTACTGGCATCATGAGCAGGCAATGTCTTGATCTTATACGGACTGCAGAGAGAGAGAAAAACATCATTTGAAAGAAAGGAGTGTCACGACTGAACGGTTTATGAAAGATCAAGCAAGACATAAGATTTCAAATCTCTCAAGGATTTAAATGTTTCAGTTCAACTGAATTTCCACTTCAAGAAAGGAAAAGAGCATCAAGAGAGAATGACAGAGGGATGAAAACATTGCGTAGTCAGTACAAAGATTTGATGAAAACATCAAAGATGTTTCTCTGTGATCACAGTTTGGTTCCTCCTCCTGCTGTTCTGACCTGCGAGGGACCTCCTGGTCAGCGTACTTCACACACACGGTGTACGGGCCGTCCTTGGCCGGGGTGTAGGTCACTGTGTGTGTTCCGTCTCCGTTATCCGTGATGTTCACTGGCTCAGCCACTCCTGAGGTGGGAAGTAATTCAATATTGATCACAGTCTGAAACCTTCAAATGAAAGCTATTTGGTGTGTGCGGAGGGGGTGTCTGTGTGTGCGTGTCTCTCTCTTTCTCTCTCCTCTTACCAGTTGGTCCGTACAGCACCACTCCCAGAGGGGCGAGGCCAGCCTTGCTGGTGTCCACAGTGAAGGTCTGAAGAACATGGGCTCTGACTCCACTACCCAGCCCTGGGCCTGAACACCTCACCTTACTTGGGTCCACCAGCTCTCTCACTGGCACACGGAAAGGACTCCCTGCAACACACACACACACAGACACACAGACAGGATGGAATTGCACACTTATAGGTATACAGGTTAAGTGTACATTGATGAGTATTCATTGGTTTATGTATCTCTTTGAAAGCCCTTACAAAACAAAACATTCTCATTACATACTTGCAGCATGTGTTAAACAGGCCCTGTATTGACAAGATATTCGAGTGACCGCTCTAACAATGGAAATACATGTCCTCAAAGATGGAAAGCAAGCAGGGGAAGACGGGATCAGATGGGACCATTCTAGCCAATGAGAGGGCAGATCTGCATGTTTACAACAGGCCATAGAAATGTAAAGAAAATCATAGTTCCAATAATTGCTTCAAAATAGAACAGATGTATGTCCTTGAACCAACTATTTTAAAATTGCACACAGAAGAAGTTGTAAGGGAAGAAGTTGTAACGGACTTAATTTGACTTCCAAGCACTATTGAGTCTTCACATAGGAATGAAAGGTGTCACATGATCAATGGTTTTGTCCATTCATATATACAGGAAGCCCTCAATGGCAATGTCCATGCTAAAACTGGTTATATCCATGATGAGTCCTCTATTTCTATGACATGCACAACTCCGATAAACATATATTTTTTCAAAGTTGCCAATATGCCACATGCATCCACTTATATCAGTGCATTCGTAAAAAGCTAGCAATTACAAAACTTCTGTTCGATCAAATAACCCTCACCTAACAAATTAGCAATTAAACTCTCTCTGACCTCCATACAAAAATTCATTGGACAGACAGATTTTGGGCAGAGTAAACATCTCGCTTCACTTCATCCTCTCTGACCAAGCGAAACATTCTCATTCCATACTTATAGCATGTGGTATATACAGGTCTAGTGTACATCGATACACGTACCTTTTAGAAAGCCGAGACCAATCAAAACATCTTCCATAACACTAACAAAACTCTTTATCAACCCAATCAAGAATAGTTTAAATTCTTTCCACAAAGTACCTGGGATGGGCAAGCCTCCGAAGGTAATGTTGACGTCATAGTCTCCCGGGGTGAAGGGGATGTACTCTACACTGCAGCTGCCATCTTTATTGTCCTTACAAGACATCTTAGCCTCTGATGGACCCTCGATGGCCAGACCCAGACCCCCTGTACCAGCACCCCTAGTTGGGGAGGGAGGGACGGAGAGAGGGGGACAGAAAAAGAGAGAGGGGTGGTGAAGAGGGAGAAGAGAATAATGTTTTACCTAAATGCTGAATTGAAACAAACCAGTATCTCATAACTGAAGAAAAAAAATTGCCACACCATTTAACCTTTCTCACCCTACTTTACACCCCATTTCAACCATCTCATTTTCACCCCAGTTTGTGTCCAGTGTGTACCCCATGAACAGAGTGACAAAAGGATGCAGCTCTCTGATAGAAGCCTTATGTTCCACATGGTAAGGATGATGATTACATAAGTAAGTTAGTGTGTGTACCTGGTTTCCACAGTGAAGCGGTTGGGTTTGTTGACCAGGCCCTCCTCCAGACCAGGACCGTAGGCTCTGACACGGCTGGGGTCACAACCCTCCGTTACCGGGACACGGAATGGACTGTTAGGCACCGCCACATCATCATACAGCACCTCAATCAGGTGCATCCCTGAACACACACACAGGGAGAGAACACACACACAGTACACACACACACACACACACACACACACACACACACACACACACAAACACACACACACACTGAAAGCAGTGTGACCTCCAAAAACCCAATCTCAACTACAAATCACGGTGGCCATCGCTAGGGGAATACTGATTAGATTACTAAGCTGCTACAAAAACTGTATGTGTGTGTGAACATCATTTTGAAAAGTCGATGTCAAAGAGGCTGCCACAAGGTTGCGTATTTCTGTCCCCCAATCCAGCGGGCTGAGGCCTGAACGTAACAGACATCCCCTACACTGGCTACTAATACCTCTCTCCCTCCCCCCTCTCTCCCTCCCCCTCTCCCTCTCTCCCTCCTCTCTCTCTCCCTCCCCCTCCCTCTCTCCCTCCTCCTTCTCTCTCTCCTCCCTCTCTCTCTCCTCCCTCTCCCTCTCTCCCTCCTCTCTCTCTCTCTCCCCCTCCCTCTCTCCCTCCTACTTCTCTCTCTCCTCCCTCTCTCTCTCCTCCCTCTCTCCCTCCTCTCTCTCCTCCCCCTCTCTTTCTCCTCCCTCTCCCTCTCTCCCTCCTCTCTCTCTCCTCCTTCTCTCTCTCCTCCCTCTCCCTCTCTCCCTCCTCTCTCTCTCCCCCTCTCCCTCTCTCCCTCTCCCCCTCTCCCTCTCTCCCTCCTCTCTCTCTCTCTCCCCCTCCCTCTATCCCTCCTCCTTCTCTCCTCCCTCTCTCTCCTCCCTCTCTCTCTCTCCTCTCTCCCTCCTCCTTCTCTCTCTCCTCCTTCTCTCTCTCCTCCCTCTCTCTGTCTCCCCTCTCTACCTTATCCTCCCTCTTTCTGTTCTCTGATCTTCTCTCTCCCTTTTCCAAGTGATCTCAAAGTGTGTGCTCTCTTTCCCCCCTTGTGTCCTCAACAACCTGGGCCTATATATACACACATCAACCCCCTCCCACTTCTCAATAGCTCACAAATATTCACAAATTATATCACAGTATGAGTGCTGAGCTACAATCAGACCCCCCACCCCCCAACTGATCCTATATCAGTGCTCCTACTCATAGCCACTTGGTGAATATGCGCCAAGGGGCCTACACTGGGAGAAATCACACTGCTTCCTGGCAGGCTAGAGTATGTTAAAGTCATGAAGGGCAGAACAGCTGAGCTTGGCTCTTTTCCCCCTGGCTAAGGGGGAGGGAAAACAGTTAGTTTTATGAAAGCCACTTGGTTTATTTTGGGGGAATACGACATGCTGGAAAAACATTCATAAATTCATAAAACAAGGTGAGCCCTAAGGCTACCCAGACTCCCTCACTTCAGGCCTCAGAGGGGCTATAAGTCAATCAGATGGGTGTACTGAGGCGGCTCTGGGCTCATTCAGGTACAATAACATCCAAGGCAACCTAATGACTTTCCAATGAGTTTTGGTGTTATGAATGGTAGATAATATGATATTCTGCTCCATCATAATGTCCTCTAGATAGAATGTACATCACATTATTGGTGCAGATGCATGACTCAGCCTTACCATCCTCATAGGCAGTGTATTCCACTCTATAGGTGCCTTCTCCCTTGTCAGTGATGTAGGCGTCTGTGTTGGCGCCTGTAGGGTTGACGATGCGGGCCTTGACATGGCTGCCCCCGGTCTTGCTCTTGGCACGGGCATCCACAATGAAATGGGTGGTCACCTCCCTAAGGACCCCTGTGGACAACACAGATACAGTATGTATGTGGAGCTTGGTTGTTTTGTCTGTCTCTCACAGGTGATCTGTCTGTCTGTCTGTCTGTCTGTCTGTCTGTCTGTCTGTCTGTCTGTCTGTCTGTCTGTACTTTTGTCTTTGTCCCTCGTTCTCTGATCCAAAGGAGGTTGGTAGCACCTCCATTTGGGAGAACGGGCTTGTGGTAATGACTGGAGTGGAATCAGTGGAATGGTATCATATACAGCAAACACATGTTTTCCATGTGTTTGATGCCATTCCATTTGCGCCGTTCTGGCCATTATTATGAGCCGTCCTCCCCTCAGCAGCCTCCTGCACTCTGATCACATATTCTTTCTCTCTATGTGATAGACACACATTTCTCTTTCTCTCTCTCCCCCCTTTCTATCTAGAACTTATCCCTAGGGATCTAAGGTGAGACTAATTCGACAGCAGGTCTGTCTGAGTTAACATAAACCTCCATTGCAAGCCGCACGTCTGCGTCTGCAGTATCGATTCCACTGGCTTTAAAAACCTAGCCAATCACTGCCAATCAGGAACACATCCAGCCAATCACAAAGCAATTACAACCCCTCACTGTCAGACATGGCCAATCAGGATCATCCAAGTCTAATCAAAGCCAGACAGGGCTGTGCAGGCCAGTAATGTCAGTCAAGCTGTCAGGTCACTACGGCTAATTGTCGGTTTATTTTCCTTCCTCTACAGACAGAAAGAGATAGGGGAGAGAGAATAGGATTGGGAGAGAAAGTACAGAGAGAGAGAAATAAGGTAAGAGAGGGAGGGAGGGAGGGAGGGAGGGAGGGAGGTGATCAAATACACAGACCACAAATTTAGCACAGCCACACTCTAGTAGTCAGGTTTTGAGTGTAGGCTATTCCCCTGACATCTGGAACCAAGGACTGAAAATGGAGACAAATTTGATCCAATCAATTACTGTGGCATTTGTGTCAACAGAAACCTGGCAAAAACATACTCTGCTCCTTCATGAACAGCATATTAGTACACAACGTCCTGAGCAAAAATACAATTGAATTCTTACCAAATGATCAAACTTCAGACAACATTTATACCCCCACTCCTAATTGATATACCCTCCACACCCTAATTGATATACCCTCCACACCCTAATTGATATACCCTCCACACCCGAATTGATATACCCTCCACACCCGAATTGATATACCCTCCACACCCGAATTGATATACCCTCCACACCCGAATTGATATACCCTCCACACCCGAATTGATATACCCTCCACACCCGAATTGATATACCCTCCACACCCTAATTGATATACCCTCCACACCCGAATTGATATACCCTCCACACCCGAATTGATATACCCTCCACACCCTAATTGATATACCCTCCACACCCTAATTGATATACCCTCCACACCCTAATTGATATACCCTCCACACCCTAATTGATATACCCTCCACACCCTAATTGATATACCCTCCACACCCTAATTGATATACCCTCCACACCCGAATTGATATACCCTCCACACCCTAATTGATATACCCTCCACACCCTAATTGATATACCCTCCACACCCTAATTGATATACCCTCCACACCCTAAATGTTAAACATGAGAATCAAAACAAAACATTTCTCCTGCTTTGTGGATTTCCAAAAGGTCTTTGATTTAATCTGGCGTGAAGACATTTATCTCAAATGAATAGAAAGTGGTGTGAGTAGAAAAACATACTGTGTGATGTCAATGTGTAGAAATATAGTCAAAATTGGAAATAAACATACACATTTATTTTCCCAAGGCACAGGGGGACAACCGGAGCTCAAGTCTATGTAATACATACATTACTGAATTGGCAAAAACGCTAGAAAAATCGACAGCCCCCGGTCTCACTCAGACATAAAATACCTCCTGTAATGCAAATAACATGGTGCTGCTGTCCCCCCAAAAAGAGGGGTGACAGCAACAACTAGATCATCTGCAACAGTTCTGTCAGACCTGGGCCCTGACACTCAATCTCAAAAAGACAAAAACGTTATATGTTCCAGAAAAGATCCAGATGACAGGAAACCGATTATCCATTTGTACTGGGCTCCACTGATGTGGAACACAAACACCTATTTGGGACCAAAAAAATCTGCTCCACAGGAAACTTCAACCGGGGCTGTGAAAGAACTTAAAGCCAAGGCAAGGTGGGCTTTCTATGCCATTAAAATACCTCTCAAGTTAGACATACCATTGGCTCAAAATATTCAAATCAACAATAGAACCAATTGCACTATAAGGCAGCGAAGTGTGGGGTCCGCTTATAAAACAAGAATTTGACAAATGGGACAAACACCAAATTGAAACACTTCATGAGGAATTCCCTAAGAGCATCCTAAGAGTACAGAGAAGAATTCCAAACAATGCATGCAGAGCAGAATTAGGCCAATTCCCTCTTCTGATTAGAATCCAAAAAACAAGTGACCCCCACTCCTACCACTACAAAGCACTCAACTGCCAAAAGGTGACCATAGAGAAGAGTCCCCTCAGCCAGGTGGTCCTGAGGCTCAATTCACTAACCACTACCAACCCGACAAAATTCCATATGTCAGCCACATGTAAGTGCTGGACAAGCAAGGGGAGTGATAAAGACAGGAAAGACTGCTTTTGTGCTTTGTAACACAATGGAATGACAGAGGGATAGAGAAGAGATGGAAGTCTCTGGGCCAGAGCTCATGGTTCATTTTGCTTTACTGTGACACTCACCCTGTGTTTGATGTAGTGGCTGGCCTGAACTCAGTCAAGAGTTAGACTAGCTGTCTATTCTCTATATAGAGCACTTCTTTTGCACCATATAGGGAACAGGGTGACATTTTGCATACAGCCAGAGTCTTTTGAACAGCAGGGATGTGGTAGCCTCTGATTTAAGCTACAAACTTTACGTGACAGTTACTTATAATTGTATTTGGCACCGTAAGAATGAACTTAATTCATATTACTCTTTTTCTCTCTGAAAATATCTCTTCTATGTACTGTTAAGAGTAGGCTACATACTGCATATTTTATAAACTACAGTCCTAAACCTTGTTTGAATCACACAGAAGCTATTCAGTGGAAATCCTGTTTGAATTCTGTATCAAATAAGTGCAATGAAGCCTGAATTCTGATTCTGTGAAAAACAATCAAAGTGAAAAGCCTATTGTCCGTCATCGTCATGATGATGACAATTATCTACATTTGTGAATGTTCTTACCTCTGGGTTCCACTCCTGGTCCGTACACCTTCACCCCGCTGGTATCCACGGCTGGGTCCACTTGCACACGGGCGGGGAACTTGGGCACGGCGTGGCCCCCATATTTAATGGTGATAGTATACATGCCATGGAACTGTGGGATGTACGTGATAGAATAGGTCCCATCACTGTTGTTCTGAACACGCACCTCCGCCTTCGACCCCGAATCGGAAATAATCTCAATGGTCAGCTCGGCCTCCCCAGCCTTGGCGCAGTCCACTACGAACGACCCTGCCTCGTTGACCTTTCCTCTCTCCAGGCCTGGCCCACTGGCCGTGACCTTACTGGGGTCAAACACGGACTGTACCATGGCCTTGAAGGGGGAGCCGGGGATGTGCTGCTCGGCAAACAGGATGTTGATGGCGTATTCGCCGGGCTCTGTGGGCAGGTAGGAGACAGAGCAGGACCCGTCGCCGTTGTCCTGGCACTCGATCTTGGCCTCGCATGGCCCCTCCACGGTCAGGCCCAGCCCGCCGGTGCCCGCACCCTTGGTGTCAATGGCGAAGGGGGCCGGCTTACCCACCATGCCCCCCTGGAGGCCTGGGCCATAGGCACGCACCTGAGAGACAGCAGGGGGGAGAAACCATTAGACTAACAGCTCAGAGGGGGTGATTAGATCGAAATGGGTGCTCTATGTTACAAATAAAATGAAGCATGCAATATTAAGCGCTTTAGGAATTTCACTAATAGAGCCATCAAAAGTGAAGAAGTTACAGGAGTCTCATCTGCCAAATGCTTGAAAGATGACTGCATCTGACCAACATTAAAAATGCATATGTCTATGACTACAATAACTATTTCAGTTCTTTCTCTGCATGACCGGCGCATTCTAAACCCTCCCAGTAATGCCTTCCGAGAGTGATGGCGCAGTCCAGTGACTGACATATAGCTCTTCCTGTTTGGCGGTGGGGAGGGGGAGGGAGGATGACGTATTGGGGAACATCTGGTGAAGGGGGTCAGGTGTGTTATGGTCCAACGCCTCAGTCCCACATGGGACAGCAGTGACCTCACCGCCTGACTCATCTAACTGCGACTAAACGTAAAAACTCACTCACACACATACTATCTCTCGTTGTCTCTTTCACACACACACACACGCACGCACACACACACACACACGCACACACACACGCACGCACACACGCACGCACGCACACACACACACACACACCTCCTGGCATGGTTAATGATTGGTACTCTCTGGATGAGTCTTGAACAAAGCAAACAGCCCCAGGTGATCAGAGTGATGAATATGTTTCATTATCACTGTATTACACTTCTACTGCTCCTGGACCTGTCTGTCTGACTCTGGCGGACCAGGGGACCAGGGGACCAGGGGAGAGTCAGGGGGGAAATAGTACGGTATGGAGAAACTGTGCCAAGGGAAGACATTACTATACTAAAGACTAACTGGGAAAGAGGATGGATGGGACAAAAACACAGGGATAGAGAAGGAGACGGGAAGTGGGGCAAAGCGAGAGAACGGGAGATGGAAAAAAGGGACAGAGAGAGGGGGGAGATACTCACTACTAAGATGGGACACACTGGGTTTTGAGTTAGACCCTCACAGACAGTTGTTAAATGGAAACTGAATGCAATGATGTGTGTCATCAGACAGGAAGCCTCCTTAAGTCATGTACTAATGGAAGTTCCTCCCTATAGCTCTCCAGGGGACCACCAGGACAGCGACTCTACAGGTCCTAAAGAGACTGATACAGTACATGCAGACTGGACCAAAGGCCAGGTCTTCCTTACCGTCTAACCCCATGCAGACCGGACCCATCGCTCTATAGAGCAGCACAATGTCTGAACATTCCTTCCAGCAGAGCTCAAAGTGTAAAACACACTAGCTTTATCCACTCAATCTTTTGGTGATGTAATCTCAGCTGCACTATGTATTCTACAGTGCTTACTGTACAGTATACAGTGTGTGTGTGTGTGTGTGTGTGTGTGTGTGTGTGTGTGTGTGTGTGTGTGTGTGTGTGTGTGTGTGTGTGTGTGTGTGTGTGTGTGTGTGTGTGTGTGTGTGTGTGTGTGTGTGTGTGTGTTCATCTCAGGTGTATCTTACCTTTGAGGGGTCAGGGGGCATCACCCCCTCCACGGTGAAGGGGCTCCCAGGCACAGGGTTCCCATCATAGCTGATGTCCACTTTGTAGGGGCCCTCCTCAGGGGGAATGTACTTCACAGTGTGCACTTCGTTGGACGTGTCAGACTCCAGCTTGCAAGGGATTGGCCGACGAGAGGGCGAGGTGATCTTCACATCCATCTTGCCCTGGCCACCGACGCCGTGCGTGCTCACTGTGAACTCCTGATCCTTCCCAACGTCGACCTCTGTAGGTCACATACACACACACACACACACACACACACACACACACACACACACACACACACACACACACACACACACACACACACACACACACACACACACACACACACACACACACACACACACACACACACACACACACACACAGGGTATCAGGCCGGGCTATAGCATAGATTCCTGTTTGGCACCAAAGTGAAAACAATAGATTTTAATTTAACAGACTGAAATGATTAGATACCTAGGGGATCATAATTATTTTCTATATGACTATGGAGCCAAGCCATCATACAAAACAAATACTATACTGTCCTTGGTGCATCGGCCAAATTATTCCTTGGCAGTATTGAATATCACGAGGGAGGGCCAGGTGATTTTATATAACCTCTTAAAGGAAGTAACTGTTAGAAGAAGGCCAACGTATTACCTGTGGCTGTGTGTTCTGGGGAAGACAAACATGTTGGATGACATGAGGTCAAACTCTTCCAGGTGATGAACAGTAGTTTACTTCCTGGTCAGTTTCTTAGTAAAATGAGAGTACGTGTGGGGGGGGACTCACTGTTGTTCAACCCCTGAACTTTGACCTTGTTGAGGTCAAGGGGCGGCGCCACAGTGATGTTGAAGGGGCTCTTGGGAATGGGGTCACCGCCGTGGCAGATTGAGATAGACATGTTACTCTGAGAGATGGAGAGAGGGGGGGACAGAGAGGTGGAGAGAAGGAGAACGGGGAAAGGAGAGAGAGAGGGAGATATGGTGGGGAAAGAGGGAGAGAGAGAGAGAGATATGGTGGGGAAAGAGGGAGGGAGAGAGAGAGAAATATGTTGGGGAAAGAGGGAGGGAGAGAGAGAGAAATATGTTGGGGAAAGAGGGAGGGAGAGAGAGAGGGGAAGATATGGTGGGGAAAGAGGGAGAGAGAGAGAGATATGGTGGGGAAAGAGGGAGGGAGAGAGAGAGAGATATGGTGGGGAAAGAGGGAGAGAGAGAGAGAGATGGTGGGGAAAGAGGGAGGGAGATAGGGAGATATGGTGGGGAAAGAGGGAGAGAGAGAGAGATATGGTGGGGAAAGAGGGAGAGAGAGAGAGAGATATGGTGGGGAAAGAGGGAGAGAGAGAGAGATATGGTGGGGAAAGAGGGAGAGAGAGAGAGATATGGTGGGGAAAGAGGGAGAGAGAGAGAGATATGGTGGGGAAAGAGGGAGAGAGAGAGAGAGATATGGTGGGGAAAGAGGGAGAGAGAGAGAGATATGGTGGGGAAAGAGGGAGAGAGAGAGAGATATGGTGGGGAAAGAGGGAGGGATAGAGAGATATGGTGGGGAAAGAGGGAGAGAGAGAGAGGGAGATATGGTGGGGAAAGAGGGAGGAGAGAGAGAGAGATATGGTGGGGAAAGAGGGAGAGAGAGAGAGAGATATGGTGGGGAAAGAGGGAGAGAGAGAGAGA
Source organism: Oncorhynchus keta (assembly GCF_023373465.1). Classification (NCBI taxonomy): domain Eukaryota; kingdom Metazoa; phylum Chordata; class Actinopteri; order Salmoniformes; family Salmonidae; genus Oncorhynchus; species Oncorhynchus keta. The sequence goes on from NC_068433.1 coordinate 44,059,149, forward strand.
GAGATGGTGGGGAAAGAGGGAGAGAGAGAGAGATATGGTGGGGAAAGAGGGAGAGAGAGAGATATGGTAAGGGAAAGAGGGAGAGAGAGAGAGAGATATGGTGGGGAAAGAGGGAGAGAGAGAGAGAGATATGGTGGGGAAAGAGGGAGAGAGAGAGGGAGATATGGTGGGGAAAGAGGGAGAGAGAGAGAGAGATATGGTGGGGAAAGAGGGAGAGAGAGAGAGAGATATGGTGGGGAAAGAGGGAGAGAGAGAGAGATATGGTGGGGAAAGAGGGAGAGAGAGAGAGATATGGTGGGGAAAGAGGGAGGGAGAGAGAGAGAGATATGGTTGGGAAACAGGGAGAGAGAGAGAGATATGGTGGGGAAAGAGGGAGAGAGAGAGAGATGGTGGGGAAAGAGGGAGGGAGATAGGGAGATATGGTGGGGAAAGAGGGAGAGAGAGAGAGAGATATGGTGGGGAAAGAGGGAGAGAGAGAGAGATATGGTGGGGAAAGAGGGAGAGAGAGAGAGATATGGTGGGGAAAGAGGGAGAGAGAGAGAGATATGGGGGGGAGAGAGGGAGGGAGAGAGAGAGAGATAGGGGGGGGAGAGAGGGAGAGAGAGAGAGATATGGTGGGGAAAGAGGGAGAGAGAGAGAGATATGGTGGGGAAAGAGGGAGAGAGAGAGAGATATGGTGGGGAAAGAGGGAGGGAGATAGGGAGATATGGTGGGGAAAGAGGGAGGGAGATAGGGAGATATGGTGGGGAAAGAGGGAGGGAGATAGGGAGATATGGTGGGGAAAGAGGGAGAGAGATAGGGAGATATGGTGGGGAAAGAGGGAGGGAGAGAGGGAGATATGGTGGGGAAATAGGGAGAGAGAGAGAGAGAGAGAGAGAGAGAGAGAGAGAGAGAGAGAGAGAGATATGGTGGGGAAAGAGGGAGGGAGATAGGGAGATATGGTGGGGAAAGAGGGAGAGAGAGAGAGAGAGAGATATGGTGGGGAAAGAGGGAGGGAGATAGGGAGATATGGTGGGGAAAGAGGGAGGGAGAGAGGGAGATATGGTGGGGAAATAGGGAGAGAGAGAGAGAGAGAGAGAGAGAGAGAGAGAGAGAGAGAGAGAGAGAGATATGGTGGGGAAAGAGGGAGGGAGATAGGGAGATATGGTGGGGAAAGAGGGAGAGAGAGAGAGAGAGAGAGAGATATGGTGGGGAAAGAGGGAGGGAGAGAGGGAGATATGGTGGGGAAAGAGGGAGGGAGAGAGAGAGATATGGTGGGGAAAGAGGGAGGGAGAGAGGGAGATATGGTGGGGAAAGAGGGAGAGAGAGAGAGAGAGAGAGAGATATGGTGGGGAAAGAGGGAGGGAGAGAGAGAGAGAGAGAGAGAGAGAGAGAGAGAGAGAGAGAGATATGGTGGGGAAAGAGGGAGAGGAGAGAGAGAGAGAGAGAGAGAGAGAGAGAGAGAGAGAGAGAGAGATATGGTGGGGAAAGAGGGAGGGAGATAGGGAGATATGGTGGGGAAAGAGGGAGAGAGAGAGAGAGAGAGAGAGATATGGTGGGGAAAGAGGGAGGGAGAGAGGGAGATATGGTGGGGAAAGAGGGAGGGAGAGAGAGAGATATGGTGGGGAAAGAGGGAGGGAGATAGGGAGATATGGTGGGGAAAGAGGGAGGGAGATAGGGAGATATGGTGGGGAAAGAGGGAGGGAGATAGGGAGATATGGTGGGGAAAGAGGGAGGGAGAGAGAGGATATGGAAGACGGTCAGACAGAAAAAGATGAATGTGGTTGTTATAGTATGACATATGGACATACTGAACATACACTACCGTTCAAAAGTTTGGGATCACTTAGAAATGTCCTTGTTTTTGAAAGAAAAACACATTTTTTTGTCCATTAAAATAACATCAAATTCATCAGAAATACAGTGTATAGATTGTTAATATTGTAAATGACTATTGTAGCCGGCTGATTTAAAAAAAATAATAATAATAAGACTGGCCTTCTTTAGACTAGTTGAGTATTTTTATTTATTTATATATATATATACAGTGTGTGCAAAAGGTATGAGGAGGTAGGCAATAAATAGGCCATAGGAGCGAATAATTACAATTTAGCAGATTAACACTGGAGTGATAAATGAGCAGTTGATGATGTGCAAGTAGTGATACTGGTGTGAAAAAGAGCAGAAAGGTAAATAAAATTTAAAAAGTATGGGGACGAGGTAGGTAGATTGGGTGGGCTATTTACAGATGGACTATGTACAGCTGCAGCGATCGGTTAGCTGCTCAGATAGTTGATGTTGTTAAAGTTGGTGAGGAAAATAGCTGCTGGAACATGTGCTACGGGTGGGTGTTGTTATCGTGACCAGTGAACTGAGATAAGGTGGAGTTTTACCTAGCATAGACTTCTAGATGTATATGAGTACCTGGAGCATCAGCATTTGTGGGTTCGATTACAGGCTCCAAATGGTCAGAAACAAAGAACTTTCTTCTGAAACTCATCAGTCTATTCTTGTTCTGAGATATGAAGGCTAACAGAGGCCCATTATCAGCAACCATGTGTTCCGATGGCACACTGTGTTAGCTAATCCAAGTGTGTCATTTATAAGGTTAATTTATCATTAGAAAACCTTTTCTTTCAAAAACAAGGACATTTCTAAGTGACCCCAAAATCTTGAATGATAGTATATGTATACAGACTTCAGCAGCCTAAACATTTCAATCACCCTCTTACCAAGGCCTTCCTCCCTATTTTAACCCCAAAAAACACATCATCCAAAAAGAGGAGCCAGGAAATAACTCATACTTCAAACAATACAGATTTTAACGAGATTGTGAGGAATCTTGGCCTTATGTGAACTCATACCTGTTGCACTGCAGTGTAGCGCACGGTGTAGGAGTAGTCATGGTTACATACCTGTTGCACTGCAGTGTAGCGCACGGTGTAGGAGTAGTCATGGTTACATACCTGTTGCACTGCAGTGTAGCGCACGGTGTAGGAGTAGTCATGGTTACATACCTGTTGCACTGCAGTGTAGCGCACGGTGTAGGAGTAGTCATGGTTACATACCTGTTGCACTGCAGTGTAGCGCACGGTGTAGGAGTAGTCATGGTTACATACCTGTTGCACTGCAGTGTAGCGCACGGTGTAGGAGTAGTCATGGTTACATACCTGTTGCACTGCAGTGTAGCGCACGGTGTAGGAGTAGTCATGGTTACATACCTGTTGCACTGCAGTGTAGCGCACGGTGCAGGAGTAGTCATGGTTACATACCTGTTGCACTGCAGTGTAGCGCACGGTGTAGGAGTAGTCATGGTTACATACCTGTTGCACTGCAGTGTAGCGCACGGTGTAGGAGTAGTCATGGTTACATACCTGTTGCACTGCAGTGTAGCGCACGGTGTAGGAGTAGTCATGGTTACATACCTGTTGCACTGCAGTGTAGCGCACGGTGTAGGAGTAGTCATGGTTGTCAATGATCTCAAAGTCTCGGACAGCGTCCCCTTTGGCTGCTCCGGTGAAGTGCACTTCAGGCTTGGCCTTGCCCGCTCCCTTGGTGTAGATGGTGAAGTGGGTGGGCTTACCTACCTCCACACCTAGACGTTGTCACACAGAGGGACATTCATGATCAATACAACTGATCCAGTAATCGGTTGTATTAACAGTCATTCGCATAGAATTAAATAAAACACCAGAATTGGACATTGATGTCCATTGTTTTGTCACTCTATAGTCATTATAGCATCATAGTTTACATTATTGTATGTGATTTTGATCTGTTGGTCATGTCGGCGGCTTGTTGTCGTGGTTGCTAGAAGTCTCACCTGTCTTGTTGAGTCCGGGTCCCTCCGCCCTCACCTTGTTAGCGTCATGAGAGGGGTCCACCTTGATTCTGAAAGGGCTGATGGGTATTTCCTGTGGCAGGGGTCAAAGTGGGGTCATTGTTATTGTCTGGTTTCATAATAATGAAGCTAAAAATTCAAAATGGTGGCGTAGTTTCTCTTTCTCTCACGTGGTCAGCGAACAGCACCATGATGGTGTAGCGTCCGGGGCCGGGGGGCATGTACTTCACTGTGAACGTGTCGTTGTCGTTCTTGATGATGTCAAAGTCGATGTCAGCCTCTGCCGGACCCACCACGCCGGGAGCACACTTGATGCCGATACTGACATCCCCTGAGGAATGGGAATGGGAGTGAAGGGGTCCAGGATTAGGGAATTCAGGAAGGGGGTAAGAATTGGAGTGGAAAAAACAAGTAAGATTGTTTAACATTGAGAAGGCAGATGGCAAGAAAATACTCATCAGTGCTAGAACTCACTCAACAACACCCAAACGGTCAGCTACAACGTTGAGTAGTGAAGACCCTTCTATGTGTTGTATTTCTCTGTTGCATCTCACCTTGTCCTGCCTCACAGCAGTCCACAGTGAAGTAGGTGGGCTCGTTGGCCTTCAGACCTGACTTCTCCACACCTGGACCGTACACCTTCACATTATCTGGGTGGCTGCCCTCTCCGATGGTCACCTGACACACACACACACACACACACACACACACACACACACACACACACACACACAGCAATGAACATACATTACTAGTACCAGAACATTGTAAAAAAGCTGTATACTATCTTTGCAAATGCACTCTAGAGTCTGAATATGCTATATAGAACGCAGTAAGTGATGTATGTACTGTATGTGTATCTACCACAGGGCTCTTCAACCCTGTTCCTGGAGAGATACCGTCCTGTAGGATTTCACTCCAACCCTAATCTAGCGCACCTGATTATAATAATTAGCTGGTTGATAAGCTGAATCAGGTTAGTTACCACTGGGGTTGGAATGAAAATCTACAAGAGGGTAGCTCTCCAGGAACAGGGTTGGAAAGCACTGACCTAACAGGTATTTGTCTACAGTCTGTTAGATGGGTGGTCAGCCTTACCCTGAAGGGACTGTTGGGGACGTTGACCTCTCCCCAGGTGATAATGATGGTGTGTTTGATGGGCTTGGTGGGAATGTAGACACAGAGGAAGGTGCTGTCTCCGTTCTCTGTGATCTGGATGTCTATGGGGAAGCCCTCTGCATCCTGGGCGTATATCTTCAGCTGGCCCCTGCCAGCTCTACTTGTATCAATGGTGAACTCTGCTGGTTTGTTGACAATGCAGCCAATAGGTTCCAGACCTGGGCCATAGCTCTTCACCTGCAAGGAGAGGGTATTCATAATGCTGTTATGTCATCTTTACGTAGCCTTTATGTCATTATTACGTCCCTATTACAGTATGTTACCATTCTCTTACTGTTACGTCACTTTAATATTCTCGTTCTTAAGGCTGGCAAGCTGGTATGGTAAATATGAAGGGGTGGGGTCTAACCTTCTCAGGGAACACGTCATTGGCTGTGAGGAGGATGTGGGCCATAAAGGGGCTGTCCTTGATGTCCTCGTCGTCACAGATGACGTGAACAGCGTAGTCGCCAGGCTCCGTGGGCCAGTAACGTACGTCACATGACCCGTCGCCCTTATCATCACACTCTATCTTAGCCTGTGACGGGCCCTCGATGGAGAAACCTGGGGATGAACAGGGACAGGGAGGGAGATATAGGTACACATTATATAGAGGTGGGTAGAGATATAAGCTTACACACACATAGAAACACACACAGAAACGCACACAGACACCGATACACTGGCAGCAAAGAGACAAACAGGCATAGATGGCAACAGACTAAGAGATATTGGCAGGTTGGTTTTGTTGTCGCTTCTGATGGAGGTAGAAGAGAAATAAGAGTAAGTTCATCCTAATTCATATAATAACTGTGATGAGGTGAATCGTCAGGGGTCATGACCTTTTCCCACAGCTGGCAGGTCAGACTGATCATGTGACAGGAACAGGAAGCCCTCAGGCCTTGTGCTGGTTTCCGTGATAAGTGACCCCCAAAATGTGGGCTTTAATCCCTCCAACTGCTAACAATCACAGACAACCTCCTGTGTGTGTGTGTGTGTGTGTGTTGTGTGTGTGTGTGTGTGTGTGTGTGTGTGTGTGTGTGTGTGTGTGTGTGTGTGTGTGTGTGTGTGTGTGTGTGTGTGTGTGTGTGTGTGTGTGTGAAATGGAATCTGTGTACGTTGCCTGACAGTCATGTCAGAATTTCAGTGGAAAAGAGTCCATCCCCTCTGGCCAATATATTAATGAGACAGCATTCTGCAGCGTTATCCTGGGTCTTTCTCTTCTAACAGCCGTCTGTCAGACTTACCCAGAGTTCCCACCTCTGTGCCGATGGCCTCCACCACAAAGTCAGCTGACTTCCCCACCATGCCTGTCTCCAGGCCCGGCCCCCACGCCCTCACCTTCTGGGGCCCCACGTCCTCAATCACCACCACCTCGAACGGGCTGCAGGGAATACACACACGCACACATACATGTTAATGCAGACACAGACATACATAGACACACATACTGTACAGTCAGGGGTGGTCTAGTCAGCCCCATTGACTGTAATGTCAGTGAAATGTACGTAATTGATGTTGGACAGTGATATTTCCAGTTCCACCCCCCCTCCCCCCAGCTATTAACCTCCAAGGAATGCAGGAATGTAAGCTTCATAACATGACTCATTACAGGTCATTTCGGCTCGTTTAAGTTATTTCAACAATTGGAAATCCCTTAATGGTTCAGCCCACTGCCTTTATAGCTTTCATGTGGTTGTGTCCACAGCAGAACAGGGGGGAGGATAGAGTTTCACCTGCGTGGGATGGTCTGTCCGCCCCAGGTGATGGTGATGGTATATTTGCCAGTCATGATGGGGTAGTAGTCACACTCATACACCCCTTCTCCCGCGTCACGCACCTTCACAGGCTCCTCTAGTCCCTCTGAGGGAGTCACAAACAGGTCACACACACAGCAGCTCAGAGGTCAACGGCTAGTCACACAACTAGACCATTGTAAACCATTACATTTCATGGTGAGTATTTATACCCTTATGAAACCAACAAATGAATGTGGTGACAAGTCATAAACAACATGAAAGATTACACTCATATCCACACACTCACTTGGCCCCTTGACGGTGACCTTGAGCTCTCCGCTGCCGGCTCCCTTGGTGTAGACCTTGAAGTCGGCCACCTCTTTCACCCTCACCCCCTTAGGCTGCAGACCTCTCCCTGAGGCCCGGCACACGTTGGGGTTGCTGGCTGTGGGACCACCGAGGGGGTAACTCGGTTAGACAAGAAGATAACAAGATACACACTCACACACACACAGGCTGCGGCAGAGGTTGGCTGTTAGTTAGTCGGTTGAATGGTGGTGCATGAAGCACAGTCTGCATGGGCTACCAGGGAAGAAGCAACAGGAGAGATGGACATTGAACAGAAGTTATAAACCTGCAGAACAGCTAGACAGAGAACAAAGGCGGGTTACTGTAACACACTGGGCCTGAATGGATTGAATTGGCTTGAATGGATTGAATTGGCTTGAATGAAAACAAAAAGACACGTTGAAAGCTTTCTGGAATAATCTCTGTGCGCTTGAATACAATGACGTTACACTCTAATTAGATGGCAAAACATTCCAAAGAAATATAGCTAGCATAACTATGCTAACATCTTGACTTATGACTCTGCAGGCTTTCAAAATGCCTCGGCCACAGAAAACATGACAGCATTTTTATCAAATTAGGAAGAAATAACCAGCTAACTCTCCCAATTCATCATCATTTTAGACCGTTAAATTTAATAAATGACCAAAAGAAAAACAAGGAAAATAAAATAACTGAATAAAAACTCAAATAGATTTATGGAAAACCTCTTTATAGAGAGGCTGTTATTAGAATGGGTTATGAAGACAAACAATGTTCTGTTAATAACAAATGTCAGGTAAAAGTGAAGCTAAAAATGGAGGAGCATTTGCATGTTCAGTGTTAGTCAGAAAATATTAAATTGTAAATGGCTGACAACACAGAGAGTTTGCTTTGGTCTGGGGGGATGAAGATGAGGATGATGAGCAGACAGTGTAATGAGGTATGTAAGACGTCTGGACGGTCACGCTGACTTTCGCTCTCGTCAAATGAAACAAAAGTCAAAGGTTAAGACCATCGATTTCCGTTTGACTTGAACAAGATTGTTTGTTTCTGGGTTAATTGGGAATCTATCATTAAAAAACGGTGTTATGGTACACTAGGGTGCTGTTGTTTTGTTAAAAAATCTATTTTTGTTAATTCGTGGGTGTTGTTACTCGTTAGTTCTGTTCTAAAGTCAATTTAACGTCACACATGAAAGAAATCAAATCACATGTGTTACAGGATAAAAAAAGTAAGCTACAAACTGGATAAAATGAACGTGTGTGGGATTATTTGATAACTTTTTTGATATGCAGTAGCCAAATATTATTGCAATAAGACAATGTTGGAAGACCAATTGTAATGTACTTCTATTTATGAAGCAGGTGATGTACTGTAAGTGTGTGACCTCTGTGTTTCGAAGACCTGCCGAGCGTCTGTAAAGGTGACCGTCCAAAACCAGCCAATCACATGAATGGATAATGCTGCCACTGTTGTTAAAATGAGGAGGAACTGCATTTCTTAATCCCATTCACTCTCTCCATTTTCTTTCATTCTTGCATTCTCTCTCTCTCTCTCTCTCTCTCTCTCTCTCTCTCTCTCTCTCTCTCTCTCTCTCTCTCTCTCTCTCTCTCTCTCTCTCTCTCTCTCTCTCTCTCTCTCTCTCTCTCTCTCTCTCTCTCTCTCTCTCTCTCTCTCTCTCTCTCTCTCTCTCTCATCCTTTCATTTCTTCTTTCAGTTACACACTCATTCCCTCTCATTCTCGCTCTTTGGAAGCTGCCTGGGATGAGGGGGGTGAAGCCACAGAGGGCTAAGCGCCAGCACATGCCATCAAGCTGGGGACCCCCTGGTGCGGTGCGTCAAGGGGGTTGGTGGTATAGTTTTGACAAGGCTAGCGCAGGCAGGCTCCAGTCTCTCCTCCATGGGCAGGCCTGTACTAACTTGGTCGCCTGGGTTTGGGCGGTGTTGGGGGGGGCACTCTCTTGGCCTTGTCTGTGGGTGGGGTGCGTATGGACTGGGGCACTATCTGCACCGGAGAGCCGGGGGGCAGGGAGCTCGGTGGAGCTGCATGGAGGAACAACAACGACATGACACACACGCAGGAACAGGACAGGATCACTCTGGAGAATGACCAGAATCCACAGCTTAGAACCCTGCCTCCCTGACACTCAGAACCCATCCAGAGTCCTCCCACAAACCAAGAGTTCACCAACCCTAACTCAACCATTTTCAGAAGAACCCAAAATACCATGCCGGTGGCCTGTCTGTTATGGCAGGATGTCACTGTCTGTTATGGAGATCAAATGTCTAGTAGTGAGGTCAGTCTAGACATTAATACTCAATATTACTCAGATTAGAACAAGAGGGAGGAAGTCACATGGTGGATGTAAAAAGTCAGTACAATCAACAAAATCTGTGTGTGTGTGTGTGTGTGTGTGTGTGTGTGTGTGTGTGTGTGTGTGTGTGTGTGTGTGTGTGTGTGTGTGTGTGTGTGTGTGTGTGTGTGTGTGTGTGTGTGTGTGTGTGCGCGCGCGCACACAGGCATGTGTGTGTGTGTGTTACCCTCTGAGATGTGGACGGTGAAAGGGCTTCTGGGTATCTGCTGCCCAGCAAACGTCACATAGATAACATGAGACCCCTCCAGGATAGGGCAATAGGTGCAACGGAAAATACTGTCCCCCTTGTTTTCCAGAATGATCTCCACGGTGTCTCTTCTGCCCTGGGAGTCCACGATGATTACACCCACGTCTCCAGCACCAGCACCTGGGGACAAAAAGAGATGAACTAACACCTCCTACTGTGTGTTCAGGGGACAGAAAAGGACGTAACACTGGGGGTCATTAGAGAGAACAAATACATACATGTACTTTGTCATCATGATTAAAGGAATAAATATCAGCTAATATTGCAAAGCTAATGATCATTCTAAAAGATCCTTATATTTACTTACGACCCTATTGACGAAACTAGGGGATTTCAATAGGAAAGGTAGATAGATGATCTACTTCCATACCATGAACATGGTCCTCCCCAGATGTGTATGTGTGTGTTACCTGCTGTGTAGATGTCGAAGTAGGTAGGCTTGTTAGCCACGTTGCCTACGGGCTCCAGTCCTGGTCCTCTGGCCTGCACCTTGTTGGGGTCTCCCATGGCTTTGGACACACTCACCATGAAGGGACTCCTGTCTATGTCCTGCCCAGCGAAAAGCACCTTCACCTGGGGAGAGGAACATGGATAGACCCCTGTTAGACAGCTGGAGGAAATCCTATACTACTGACTTTTATAAACTGAGATTTAAAATATTTTCCAGTATATATATATATATATATATATATATACGGGTACTGTAAGTATGTTACCTTGTGAAGGCCCTCCACTTTGGGCAGGTAGATGACAGAGTACGTCCTGTTCTTGTCATTGTTGGGGATCACTCTGGCCTGGAACAGAAAGAGAGGGCCGGAACCGGAGAAAGGGGAGAGATAGAAACTGAATGTGAGGAACTGTGTGGTCAAATGAACAGCATCTTCAGGATGGAGGAGTAAGGGATTGAGGAGTTAAGGGTTAATGTGAGTGAGAGTGCCCCACCTCCTCTGTGTGTCCCTCTGGGTCCTCCACATAGACCAGCACCTCCCCTAGCCCCGCCTCCACTGTCTCCACGATGAACTCAGCCGGCTTCAGCACCATGTTTCCTCTGGGCGCAATACCTGACGGGGAAAAGGATGGAGACAGTAAGCAGGAGTAGAGAACTAGATGTGAGAGCCCTCTGTCACTTATTCTGTGCTGACAGGTGTAAACAGGATAAAACACCTTCCTTTGCAACAATAATTCTTGCACCTAATACACAGAATAAACCAGAAAGCCTTTGGGCTATTGAGACTTTAGAAGATGCAGATTGTTAAGGAAGTCTGTTTTTTACCGACATTTAATTTGTTTTGTTATTTTTTGGTTGGGGCGGTGCATTCTCCATTTCCAATTCTATGTTTATAAAAGGCTGTCACTCAAAAGAAGAAAAATACATACAGAGTTTAAGTAAGTAATAATACATTCAGTATAAACAGGATAAGAAAAGAAAAACAAGTGGGCCTCCACCCCCAACCTCCCATCCCATTCCTCCAACCCCACCCAGCCAACATGCCTCCATCCAACCCCGGGTCCTTAGTGTACAACAGGAAGAAGAGCACTATGTTTTCTGTCAATATACCTGGTAAAATAATGGTTAATTAACAACTGGAAGGGGTCCCTATCAAATCTGTGATTTTTCCCCAGATTGTTTTCTCAGTTTTATTTTTCCTTGTTTTAGATAGTTTTTCACTCTCAAAATTACAAATGTTCATAGAGAAACAACTAAATTGGATGTTCTGAGTCAATATATATGGTTAAATTACATTAGAAGATCATTTTTTTGGAGGTCTGCAAGAAAACTAAAAGTGAGTGTAATTCCCCTTTAATTGTGCATCTGGCTCTTTAATTGTGCATTTAGCGAGTGAGGAATGTGCCGTCTAATGTGCCGGTCTAGCGATGGTTCTGTACCGCTGCTGCTCATTTCATGGCAAAGTTATAGTTATTATTGTTTTTGTATTCTTTAGAAGGCGGATCAGCTTTAATATTGCAAATAGATTGTGGCTTGTATCATTGTAATTGTCTGCATCATTTACAATCCCCCATATATTATTTTCAATAATATATACAGTGTCTTGCAAAAGTATTCACCCCCTTGGCCTTTTTCCAATTTTTTTTTGCATTACAACCTGTTATTTAAATTGATTTTTATTTGGATTTCATATAATGGACATACACAACATAGTCCAAATTGGTGAAGTGAAATGAAAAAAAATTGTTTAAAAAAATTTGAAGAAATAAACAATGGAAAAGTGGTGTGTGCATATGTATTCACCCCCTTTGCTATGAAGCCCCTAAATAAGATCTGGTGGAACCAATTACCTTCAGAAGTGATATAATTAGATAAATAAAGTGCAATCTAAGTGTCACATGATCTGTCACATGATCTCAGTATATATACACCTGTTCTGAAAGGCCCCAGAGTCTGCAACACCACTAAGCAAGGGGCACCACCAAGCAAGACCAAGGAGCTCTCCAAACAGGTCAGGGACAAAGTTGTGGAGAAGTACTGAGTAGGGTTTATGCTGCAGTAGTTTATGTGTCGGGGGGCTAGGGTCAGTTTGTTATATCTGGAGTACTTCTCCTGTCTTATCCGGTGTCCTGTGTGAATTTAAGTATGCTCTCTTTAATTCTCTCTTTCTCTCTTTCTCTCGGAGGACCTGAGCCCTGGGACCATGCCTCAGGACTACCTGGCATGATGACTCCTTGCTGTCCCCAGTCCACCTGGCCGTGCTGCTGCTCCAGTTTCAACTGTTCTGCCTGCGGCTATGGAATCCTGACCTGTTCCCCTGGACGTGCTACCTGTCCCAGACTTGCTGTTTTCAGCTCTCTAGAGACAGCAGGAGTGGTAGAGATACTCTTAATGGTTGGCTATGAAAAGCCAACTGACATTTACTCCTGAGGTGCTGACTTGCTGCACCCTCTACAACTACTGTGATTATTATTATTTGACCATGCTGGTCATTTATGAACATTTGAACATCTTGGCCATGCTCTGTTATAATCTCCACCCGGCACAGCCAGAAGAGGTTTGGCCACCCCTCATAGCCTGGTTCCTCTCTAGGTTTCTTCCTAGGTTTTGGCCTTTCTAGTGAGTTTTTCCAAGCCACTGTGCTTCTACACCTGCATTGCTTGTTGTTTGGGGTTTTAGGCTGGGTTTCTGTACAGCACTTTGAGATATCAGCTGATGTACAAAGGGCTATATAAATACATTTGATTTGATTTGGTTGGGATATAAAAAAATATCAGAAACTTTGAACATCCCACAGAGCACCATTAAATCCATTTTTTTTTCAAATGGAAAGAATATGGCACCACAACAAACCTGCCAAGAGAGGGCCTCCCACAAAGCCCACAGACCAGGCAAGGAGGGAATTAATCAGAGAGGCAACAAAGAGACCTCAAGGAGCTGCAAAGCTCCAGAGCGGAGATTGGAGTATCTGTCCATGGGACCAATTTAAGCCATACACTCCACAGAGCTGGGCTTTACAGAAGACTGGCCAGAAAAAAAGCCATTGCTTATTAAAGAAAAAAATAAGCAAATACATTTGGTGTACACCAAAAGGCATGTGGGAGACTCTACAAAAACATGGAACAAGGTACTCTGGTCAGATGAGACTAAAATTTAGCTTTTTGGCCATAAAGGAAAATGCTATGTCTGGCTCAAACCCAACACCTCTCATCACCCCCCGAGATTACCAAACCCACAGTGAAGCATGGTGGTGGCAGCATCATGCTGTGGGGATGTTTTTCCTCAGCAGGGAAACTGGTCAGAATTTAAGGGATGGATGGCGTTAAATACAGGGAAATTCTTAAGGGAAACCAGTTTCAGTCTTCCAGAGATTTGAGGCTGGGACGAAGGTTCACCTTCCAGCAGGACAATGACCCTAATTATCACTTGAGTGGTTTAAGGGGAAACATTTAAATATCTTGGAATGGCCTAGTCAAAGCCCAGACCTCAATCCAATTGAGAATCTGTGGTATGACTGGAGCTGGAGCAGTTGTGCCTTGAAGAATGGGCATAAAATCCCAGTGGCTAAATGTGCCCAAGCTTATAGAGACATACCCCAAGAGACTTGCATGTGTAATTGCTGCAAAAGGTGCCTCTACAAAGTATTGACTTTGGGGGGGTGAATAGTTATGCACACTCAAGTTTTCTGTTTTTTTGTCTTATTTCTTGTTTGTTTCACAATAAAAAATAGTTTGCATCTTCAAAGTAGTAGGCATGTTGTGTAAATCAAATGATACAACCCCCCAAAAAATCTATTTTAATTCCAGGTTGTAAGGCAACAAAATAGGAAACATGCCAAGGGGGTGAATACTTTCACAAGCCAATGTAATTTAAATCATTTTAATGGAAAAGTTTTCAAATAACAAATAATAGATACAAATGATATACTTACTCGTGATATACTTCTGCCAGGTAAGCATACTTTGTAGTTAACATTTAATTGAGAAGGTTTTGGGGAAAGTATTTCTGTCAAACCACAAGACGGTTACCACATCAACTGGCTACACACGGAGAGATAGACACAAAACATGTGCACCACACAGACAGACAGGTGCAATATTGCTGGAAATTAATTGGCAGATAGTGTTAGGTTTGGCTTTTTAAGCCAATAGTGGCTAACCAGTGGTGGGATAATGTCAATGTTGAGCAATGTTGTTCATTGACTAGCACCATTCATGCTGTCAATAACAACTGTATCCACTTGCGATTAGGAAAGAGTGAGGTGATTACCATCTAAGAGCCAACATCTTTTTTTTTGCGGTAGTGCTGCCTGCCAGCAGTAATCATCTCTGATTGATTGAGAGATTCAAGGAGCTATCATCGTTAAGTAACATAATAGATGCAAAGCATTGAATATTTACATTCATGCACTTCTACGTTTGTTTTGTAACTTTGCCCAAAAGCATTTAACTGTAGATCACTCCCACATCATATGGAGGAATGTGTCTACCTGATTTAAGGGACACAGTGAGCAGTTGGGAGTTGGGGCCCATTTCATCATAAAATATTTCCCTGTTGTTAAACACAGTCCGTGAATAAACTTAAAATGTGTTAATTGACGATTCGGATTATGGGATGCCAAGGTCATATTTTTCCATATTCTGTTCCAGTTAAAGGGTTGTTCAGATTCAATTACATCTGTGGACCATATTTTTTAATGGCTAGGTCAGAACATTTTTTTATTTTAAATTTTACATTTATTTAACTAGGCAAGTCAGTTAAGAACAAATTCTTATTTTCAATAACGGCCTAGGAACAGCAGGTTAACTGCCTGTTCAGGGGCAGAACGACAGATTTGTACCTTGTCAGCTCAGGGGTTTGAACTTGCAACCTTCCAGTTACTAGTCCAACGCTCTAACCACTAGGCTACCCTGCTGCCCCATGAGCTTTCCAACAGTTGTTTATACATTATAGAGGTCAGTCCTGTCGGGAACCCAGATAGTTTATTTATAGATAAAGAAGATAAAGAAGTCTTTGAAGGAAGGAAGTCATTACATTCCCAGTCTCTCTCTCTCACCTGGTCCATAGGCCTTGGCCTTCTTGGGGTGCAGAGTCTTGGAGCGCAGCGGGGCACCAGGCTTCAGCTTGGACTTGGGAAACTGGGACAGGTAGGTCATCACCGAGTGCTCGTCCACATTGGGATCCACTATTTCCTCAGGGGCTATCACCTACAGAGAGGGAGAAGACAATAGACAGTGCACAGGGTCAAAGGTTATCATCACTTCCTGTTTCTCTATGGATATACTCACAAGATATAAGATACATGTCTCTAACAATGTGAGTCGTTGTCCACAAAGCGGCACGGCGTCGTGTCGAGCTCCTGATGGTATTCCTAAGAATTACAAAACTGCTATTTGATCAGACAAACCTAATGTAGCAAATAATCCATAAATGTGTTTGTTTTTTACACTCTCATTGACCTCCATACAAAAACTCCTTGATAGGTGGGCGAAACAACAACAAAACGCCTCCTGCTGGAGGGAGATAGATTTTCCACCGAGTTGGGCCTCTCTCTTCCTCTTCCTCTCGGTACACAATCAAAGCCTGATTTAATAAGAAGAGGGGACAGGAAGAGGCGCAGCACACACAGGAGTCAAAGGTTATCACTTCCTGTTTCTCCTAACATACAATCAGAGCATGATTTAATAACGTTATAATAAATATTGTATTAAAAACTACTAACCCGAGGATAAAGAACGTACTTCAAAGAAAGACATGAAATAGACATAGAACCTGTAAAGTTGATGTGAAAAGACCGAGAAAACCAGGGCAGTGGAATCAAAAGCAGCAATGAAAGGATAATTGTATTGTCCAACATCACAATGTGTTTTCCTTATGATCGCAGTGGAAAGAGGGGGGTGGAGAGGGGGAATAGAAAAGCCAGAAATGCCACCA
This sequence comes from Oncorhynchus keta, assembly GCF_023373465.1. Taxonomy (NCBI): domain Eukaryota; kingdom Metazoa; phylum Chordata; class Actinopteri; order Salmoniformes; family Salmonidae; genus Oncorhynchus; species Oncorhynchus keta. The sequence goes on from NC_068433.1 coordinate 44,075,200, forward strand.
GGAAATCACGTTGGAGTAGTTGAATGTTTTATTGAGAAAGAAAGTTCCCCTACGTGGAGCTAGAGTGAGCTACAGGAGTGAGGTTTGAGTAGAGAGAAAGGGGGAAAGGAGAAAGGGAGAAGAGAAAAGAGAGAGCAGAGGGAGAGGGGTGAGGAGAAAGCAGAGGGAGAAGGGGAAGGAGAGAGCAGAGGGAGAGGGGTGAGGAGAAAGCAGAGGGAGAAGGGGAAGGAGAGAGCAGAGGGAGAAGGGGAAGGAGAGAGCAGAGGGAGAAGGGGAAGGAGAAAGCAGAGGGAGAAGGGGAAGGAGAAAGCAGAGGGAGAAGGGGAAGGAGAGAGCAGAGGGAGAGGGGTGAGGAGAAAGCAGAGGGAGAAGGGGAAGGAGAGAGCAGAGGGAGAAGGGGAAGGAGAAAGCAGAGGGAGAAGGGGAAGGAGAGAGCAGAGGGAGAAGGGGGAGGAGAGAGCAGAGGGAGAAGGGGAAGGAGAGAGCAGAGGGAGAAGGGGAAGGAGAGAGCAGAGGGAGAAGGGGAAGGAGAGAGCAGGACAATGAGAGACTTAGAACAAGTGAAGATAAGAGATGGAAGTGATATAGAGAAAGAAAGAGAGGGGGGAAGGGGGAGATGTAAGGAAAAATAAAACAAATATTAGAGAGAGAGAGAGATAGATGAGCTCCTATATTTTTAAGCATGTTCTAAAGCATGTTCTTTAAAAAAAGATAGATTTAGAGTTAGATAAACTTGGAGTTTTTGTCAGGAACATATACAGGATGCTACCCTCTACAACATAACCTTCACTCCAAATCAAAACTCAGAAGCTTTAGATGCTGACTCCCGCTGTTAAGAGGTAATTAAAATACAGTTCCCTGTGTATGTAAAGAATGATACAGCAAGAAAAGATCACAAAATAAACCTCCTTATGGAATATCAAGAGACACGTTTTGCTGACTATTATAAAAATGGGAACATCAGCAACATCATCTTCCACACAAACCACCCCTTGGCATGGCACAGTGATATATTAGCACACGACCCCTCTGTTAAGGGTTATATAAATCTCTATAAGTGGAACAGTATTGGTACAGGGCAACCCCAAACAGTTTCAGCTGGACTTTCACCGAATCAAAGAATTAGCCCAGCAGGAGAAGCTATCCCTTGAGAAAGCTACCCCCACCCCGAGCGGGTCAGACTAGACATCTTCATTATATAACCCTACAGACAAGCAAGCCCAAGCAGAAAGTCAACCTCCCAGCACATAGTACTACTCTCTCATTGAAATGAAGGATACATTTATCCAGCTGGAGGTAAGGCAGGTGGAGCTGGAACAACAGGTGATTACACTCCAGTCAGCACAGACCCAGACAACAGTCCAGAACAACAACACCCCCTTAACCAGACCCGGAGAGCTGGAGGTGGAGAGAGACATATCTGCACTCTGGACTGTGGTGAGACAACTTCAACAATATAAAAAGTAAGAGCTGGAGAAGAACAGAGGGCTAGTGGAGAGGATCAGACTACTGGAAGAGTGGTTGAAGGGGAAGGCATGTGACAGAGAACAACCCACTAGTGAGGTGGCCACCCCCGCAGAGAAGCCGGCAGAACAGCCCACCTCAGCTCCTGACAAAAGTCTCGATACCACAGCAGAACAGTTCACACCAGACCCTGACCATAGTGTCAACATCACAGCAGAACAGACAAATGAAGAACCCCAAGCCCAGCGGATCTCATCCCCCCTGAGCCCCCCCTGTCAGCCTCCCTGATAGCCCTTCTGACAACACCCCCACATCGACTGAGGATGGTGTGATCATAACAGCATACAGGAACTCAAGTCCTTCTGTTCACCTGACTTAGAATTCCTCACAATCAAATGCTGACCACATTATCTACCAAGAGAATTCTCTTAGATAATAATCACAGCTGCATATATTCCCCCCCCAAGCAGACACATCGATGGCCATGAACGAACTTCATTTGACTCTATGTACACTGGAAACCACATATCCCGAGGCTGCAGTAATTGTTGCTGGGGATTTTTTTTTTTTTTTTTTTTTTTTTTCACCTTTATTTAACCAGGTAGGCTAGTTGAGAACAAGTTCTCATTTGCAACTGCGACCTGGCCAAGATAAAGCATAGCAGTGTGAACAGACAACACAGAGTTACACATGGAGTAAACAATTAGCAAGTCAATAACACAGTAGAAAAAAATGGGCAGTCTATATACAATGTGTGCAAAAGGCATGAGGAGGTAGGCGAATAATACAATTTTGCAGATTAACACTGGAGTGATAAATGATCAGATGGGCATGTACAGGTAGAGATATTGGTGTGCAAAAGAGCAGAAAAGTAAATAAATAAAAACAGTATAAAAACAGTATGGGAATGAGGTAGGTGAAAAAGGGTGAGCTATTTACCTATAGACTATGTACAGCTGCAGCGATCGGTTAGCTGCTCGGATAGCTGATGTTTGAAGTTGGAGAGGGAGATAAAAGTCTCCAACTTCAGCGATTTTTGCAATTCGTTCCAGTCACAGGCAGCAGAGTACTGGAACGAAAGGCGGCCAAATGAGGTGTTGGCTTTAGGGATGATCAGTGAGATACACCTGCTGGAGCGCGTGCTACGGATGGGTGTTGCCATCGTGACCAGTGAACTGAGATAAGGCGGAGCTTTACCTAGCATGGACTTGTAGATGACCTGGAGCCAGTGGGTCTGGCGACGAATATGTAGTGAGGGCCAGCCGACTAGAGCATACAAGTCGCAGTGGTGGGTGGTATAAGGTGCTTTAGTGACAAAACGGATGGCACTGTGATAGACTGCATCCAGTTTGCTGAGTAGAGTGTTGGCAGCCATTTTGTAGATGACATCGCCGAAGTCGAGGATCGGTAGGATAGTCAGTTTTACTAGGGTAAGCTTGGCAGCGTGAGTGAAGGAGGCTTTGTTGCGGAATAGAAAGCCGACTCTGGATTTGATTTTTGATTGGAGATGTTTGATGTGAGTCTGGAAGGAGAGTTTGCAGTCTAGCCATACACCTAGGTACTTATAGATGTCCACGTATTCAAGGTTGGAACCATCCAGGGTGGTGATGCTAGTCGGGCATGCGGGTGCAGGCAGCGATCGGTTGAAAAGCATGCATTTGGTTTTACTCGCGTTTAAGAGCAGTTGGAGGCCACGGAAGGAGTGCTGTATGGCATTGAAGCTCGTTTGGAGGTTGGATAGCACAGTGTCCAATGACGGGCCGAAAGTATATAGAATGGTGTCGTCTGCGTAGAGGTGGATCAGGGAATCGCCCGCAGCAAGAGCAACATCATTGATATATACAGAGAAAAGAGTCGGCCCGAGAATTGAACCCTGTGGCACCCCCATAGAGACTGCCAGAGGACCGGACAGCATGCCCTCTGATTTGACACACTGAACTCTGTCTGCAAAGTAATTGGTGAACCAGGCAAGGCAGTCATCCGAAAAACCGAGGCTGTTGAGTCTGCCGATAAGAATTTGGTGATTGACAGAGTCGAAAGCCTTGGCGAGGTCGATGAAGACGGCTGCACAGTACTGTCTTTTATCGATGGCGGTTATGATATCATTTAGTACCTTGAGTGTGGCTGAGGTGCACCCGTGACCGGCTCGGAAACCAGATTGCACAGCGGAGAAGGTACGGTGGGATTCGAGATGGTCAGTGACCTGTTTGTTGACTTGGCTTTCGAAGACCTTAGATAGGCAGGGCAGGATGGATATAGGTCTATAGCAGTTTGGGTCCAGGGTGTCTCCCCCTTTGAAGAGGGGGATGACTGCGGCAGCTTTCCAATCCTTGGGGATCTCAGACGATATGAAAGAGAGGTTGAACAGGCTGGTAATAGGGGTTGCGACAATGGCGGCAGATAGTTTCAGAAATAGCGGGTCCAGATTGTCAAGCTCAGCTGATTTGTACGGGTCCAGGTTTTGCAGCTCTTTCAGAACATCTGCTATCTGGATTTGGGTAAAGGAGAACCTGGAGAGGCTTGGGTGAGGAACTACGGGGGGCGGAGCTGTTGGCCGAGGTTGGAGTAGCCAGGCGGAAGGCATGGCCAGCCGTTGAGAAGTGCTTATTGAAGTTTTCGATAATCATGGATTTATCGGTGGAGACCGTGTTTCCTAGCCTCAGTGCAGTGGGCAGCTGGGAGGAGGTGCTCTTGTTCTCCATGGACTTCACAGTGTCCCAGAACTTTTGGAGTTGGAGCTACAGGATGCAAACTTCTGCCTGAAGAAGCTGGCCTTAGCTTTCCTGACTGACTGCGTGTATTGGTTCCTGACTTCCTGAACAGTTGCATATCACGGGGCTATTCGATGCTATTGCAGTCCGCCACAGGATGTTTTTGTGCTGGTCGAGGGCAGTCAGGTCTGGAGTGAACCAAGGGCTGTATCTGTTCTTGGTTCTGCATTTTTTGAACGGAGCATGCTTATCTAAAATGGTGAGGAAGTTACTTTTAAAGAATGACCAGGCATCCTCAACTGACGGGATGAGGTCAATGTCCTTCCAGGATACACGGGCCAGGTCGATTAGAAAGGCCTGCTCACAGAAGTGTTTTAGGGAGCGTTTGACAGTGATGAGGGGTGGTCGTTTGACTGCGGCTCCGTGGCGGATACAGGCGATGAGGCAGTGATCGCTGAGATCCTGGTTGAAGACAGCGGAGGTATATTTGGAGGGCCAGTTGGTCAGGATGACGTCTATGAGGGTGCCCTTGTTTATAGAGTTAGGGTTGTATCTGGTGGGTTCCTTGATGATTTGAGTGAGATTGAGGGCATCTAGCTTAGATTGTAGGACTGCCGGGGTGTTAAGCATATCCCAGTTTAGGTCACCTAACAGAACAAACTCTGAAGCTAGATGGGGGGCGATCAATTCACAAATGGTGTCCAGGGCGCAGCTGGGAGCTGACGGGGGTCGGTAGCAGGCGGCAACAGTGATAGACTTGTTTCTGGAGAGAGTAATTTTCAAAATTAGTAGTTCAAACTGTTTGGGTATGGACCTGGAAAGTATGACATTACTTTGCAGGCTATCTCTGCAGTAGACTGCGACTCCGCCCCCTTTGGCAGTTCTATCTTGACGGAAGATGTTATAGTTGGGTATGGAAATCTCTGAATTTTTGGTGGCCTTCCTGAGCCAGGATTCAAACACGGCAAGGACATCAGGGTTAGCAGAGTGTGCTAAAGCAGTGAGTAAAACAAACTTAGGGAGGAGGCTTCTGATGTTGACATGCATAAAACCAAGACTTTTTCGATCACAGAAGTCAACAAATGAGGGTACCTGGGGGCATGCAGGGCCTGGGTTTACCTCCACATCACCCGCGGAACAGAGAAGGAGTAGTATGAGGGTGCGGCTAAAGGCTATCAAAACTGGTCGCCTAGAGCGTTGGGGGCAGAGGATAAGAGGAGCAGGTTTCTGGGCATGGTAGAATATATTCAGGGCATAATGCGCAGACAGGGGTATGGTGGGGTGCGGGTACAGCGGAGGTAAGCCCAGGCACTGGGTGATGATGAGAGAGGTTGCATCTCTGGACATGCTGGTTGTAATGGGTGAGGTCACCGCATGTGTGGGGGTGGGACAAAGGAGGTAACAGGGGTATGCAGAGTGGATCTAGGGGCTCCATTGTGAACTAAAACAATGATAACTAACCTGAACAACAGTATACAAGGCATATTGACATTTGGGAGAGACATACAGCGAGGCATACAGTAATCACAGGTGTTGAATTGGGAAAGCTAGCTAAAAACAGTAGGCGAGGCTAATCAGCTAGCACAACAAACAGCAGGTAAAATGGCGTTGACTAGGCAACTGGGCCGACAGATAAACAAACAAGCAGATTTTAACAAGACTAATCTGAAAACAAGACTCCCTAAAATCTATCAGCATATCGATTGTGCAGCTAGGGCTGATAAAACCCTGGATCATTGTTATTCTAACTTCCGCAGCGCATATAAGGCCCTCCCCCGCCCTCCTTTTGGAAAAGCTGACCACGACTCCATTTTGTTTCTCCCTGCCTATAGACAGAAACTTAAACAGGAAGCTCCCTCGCTCAAGTCTGTTCAACGCTGGTCTGACCAATCTGACCAACACTTCAAGATTGCTTCAAACACGTGGACTGGGAAAGGTTCCACATTGCGTCATACAACAACATTGATGCATACGCTGATTCGGTGAGCGGGTTTATTAGCAAGTGCATCGGTGATATTGTACCCACAGCGTTTATTGAAACATTCCCCAACCAGAAACCGTGGATTGATGGCAGCATTCGAGCGAAACTGCTTTTAATCAGGGCAAGGTGACCGGAAACATGACCGAATACAAACATTGTGGCTATTCCCTCCGCAAGGTAATCAAATAAGCTAAGCGTCAGTATAGAGACAAAGTAGAGTTGCAATTCAACGGCTCAGACACGAGAGGTATGTGGCAGGGTCTAGAGTCAATCACGGATTACAAAAAGAAAACCAGCCCCGTCGCGGACCAGGATGTCTTGCTCCCAGACAGACTAAACAACTTCTTTGCTCGCTTTGAGGACAATACAGTGCCACTGACACGGCCCACTACCAAAACCTGCGGACTCTCCTTCACTGCAGCCGATGTGAGTAAAACATTTAAACTCATTAACCGTCGCAAGGCGGCAGGCCCAGACGGCATCCCCAGCTGCGTCCTCGGAGCATGCGCAGACCAGCTGGCTGGTGTGTTTACGGCCATATTCAATCAACCCTTATCCCAGTCTACTGTTCCCACATGCTTCAAGAGGACCACCATTGTTCCTGTTCCCAAGAAAACTAAGGCAACTGAGCTAAACGACGACCGCCCCATAGCACTCACTTCTGTCATCATGTCAAGGACCATATCACCTCCACCCTACCTGACACCCTTGACCCACTCCAATTTGCTTACCGGCCCAACAGGTCCACAGACGACGCTATCGCAACCACACTGCACACTGCCCTAACCCATCTGAAAAAGAGGAATACCTATGTGGGAATGTTGTTCATCGACAACAGCTCAGCATTTAACACCATAGTACACATAGACACTGGGTCTCGACCCCGCCCTGTGCAACTGGGTACTGGACTTTCTGACGGACCGTGAGGGGAGGTAACAACATCTCCATACCGCTGATCCTGAACACTGGGGCCCCACAAGGGTCTGTTCTCAGACCTCTCCTGTACTCCCTGTTCACCCACAACTGTGTGGCCACGCACGCCTCCAACTCAATCATCAAGTTTGCAGACGACACTACAGTGGTAGGCTTGATTACCAACAACGACGAGACGGCCTACAGAGAGGAGGTGAGGGCCCTCGGAGTGTGGTGTCAGGAAAATAACCTCACACTCAACGTCAACAAAACAAAGGAGATGATCGTGGACTTCAGGAAACAGCAGAGGGAGCACCCCCCTATCCACATCGACGGGACAGTAGTGGAGAGGGTAGTAAGTTTTAAGTTCCTCGGTGTACACATCACGGACAAACTGAATTGGTCCACCCACACAGACAGCATAGTGAAGAAGGCGCATCAGCGCCTTTTCAACCTCAGGAGGCTGAAGAAATTTGGCTTGTCACCAAGAGCACTCACAAACCTTTACAGATGCACAATCGAGTCGGGCTGTATCACCGCCTGATACCGCAAATCCTCCGCCCACAACCGTAAGGCTCTCCAGAGGGTAGTGAGGTCTGCACAACGCATCACCGGGGGAACACTACCTGCCCTCCAGGACACCTACACCACCCGATGTTACAGGAAGGCCATAAAGATCATCAAGGACAACAACCACCCAAACCACTGCCTGTTCACCCCATTATCATCCAGAAGGCGAGGTCAGTACAGGTGCATCAAAGCAGGGACCGAGAGACTGAAAAACAGCTTCTATCTCAAGGCCACCAGACAGTTAAACAGCCACCAATAACATTGAGTGGCTGCTGCCAACATACTGACTCAACTCCAGCCACTTTAATAATGTAAAAATTGATGTTATAAATGTATCACTAGGCACTTTAAACAATGCCACTTTGTATAATGTTTACATACCCTACATTACTCATCTCATTTGTATATACTGTACTCGATACCATCTACTGCATCTTGCCTATGCCGTTCTGTACCATGACTCATTCATATATTTTTATGTACATATTCTTTCATTCCTTTACACTGTGTGTATAAGGTAGTTGTTGTGGAATTCTTAGGTTACTCGTTGGATATTACTGCATTGTCAGAACTAAAAGCACAAGCATTTCGCTACACTCGCATTTTAACATCTGCTAACCATGTGTATGTGACAAATAAAATGTTATTTTATTTATTTTATTTGAAATACACAAGACACAGATTGTACTCCTTATGGACTGAAATGGGAAATATATACAAGAAAAAAAAATGTTTTCCCAAACACAGTTAGTCTAAACTCTGGAGTCCAAACACCCAGCGTGCCCTAGACCTTCTGTCTGAGGACCCACTAGGTTCACCTAGCCACATAATAATACACACAGGCACAAACAACCTGAGAGCCCAGCAGGAAAGGGTGGCCACAGCACTGAAAGGAGTGATTGAAAAAGCTTCTTCTACTTTCCGCAATGCACAAGTGGTTAACTCCACCCTGCTACCACGAAAAGACTTTAGGCCCCCTCAGATCCGACTCCTGCAGCTCTGTTGCACGCTGGGTATGTACATAGTCAATGGAAGGCTTCGGGGGGACTACTATGGTAGGTACACCTATAGCTCCTCTCTTGGCAGTAGTACTGTAGACTACTTTATCACTGACCTCAACCCAGAGTATCTGAGCGTTCAGTCAGTCCACTGACACCCCTGTCAGATCACAGCAAAATCACAGTCTACTTGAACAGATAAATACTTAATAATGAGGCATCAAAGCCAGAAGAACTGAATAATATTAAGAAATGCTATAGATGGAAGGACTGTAGTGTGGAAACCTAAAAACAATTAGGCAACAACAAATTCAATCCCTTTTAGACAACTTCCTGGACAAAATGTTCCACTGTAATAGTGAAGGGGTCACTTGGTAGTAGAAAATCTTAACATTATATTTGACCTCTCAGCTTCCCTATCAAATCTAATAATCTCAAATAGAAAACCAAAGAAAATGAACAACAATGACAAATTGTTTAATGAAGAATGCAAAAATCTAAGAAAGAAATTGAGAAACCTGTCCAACCAAAAACATAGAGACCCGGAAAACGTGAGTCTACGCCTTCACTATGGTGAATCACTAAAGCAATACAGAAATACACTATGGAAAACGAAGGAACAGCAGGTCAGAAATCAGCTCAATATAATTGAAGAATCCATAGACTCTAACCACTTCTGGGAAAATGGGAAAACAATAAATAAACAACACAAAGAATGATCTATCCAAAATGGAGATGTATGGGTAAACCACTTCTCCAATCTTTTTGGCTCTATAACAAAGAACAAACAGCAAAAACATATACATGATCAAATACAAATCTTAGAATCAACTATTAAAGACTACCAGAACCCACTGGATTCTCCAATTACCTTGAATGAACTACAGGACAAAACATGTTTTGATGGTATCCTCAAATAAATAATCAAATATACAACAAATTGCAATTGGCTATAATAAAACTCTTTAACATCATCCTTAGCTCTGACATCTTCCCCAATATTTGGATCCAAGGAATGACCACCCCATTCCACAACAATTTGACCCCAATAACTACCGTGGGATATGCGTCAACAGCAACCTTGGGAAAATCCTCTGCATTATCATTAACAGCAGACTCATACATTTCCTCAGTGAAAACAATGTACTGAGCAAATGTCAAATTGGCTTTTTACCAAATTTTCGTATGACAGACCATGTATTCATCCTGCACACCCTAATTGACAAGCAAAAAACCCAAAGCAAAGGCAGTCTTCTCATGCTTTGTTGATTTCAAAAAAGCTTTCGACTCAATTTGGCATTGATGGAAAGTGGTGTAGGGGAAAAACATCCGACACTATTTAATCCATGTACACAAACAACAAGTGTGTGGTTAAAATAGGCAAAAAACAGACACATTTCCTTCCACAGGGCCGTGGGGTGAGACAGGGATGCAGCTTAAGCCCAACCCTCTTCAACATAAATATCAACGAATTGGCGAGGGCACTAGAACAGTCTGCAGCACCCGGCCTCACCCTACTAGAATCTGAAGTCAAATGTCTGCTGTTTGCTGATGATCTGGTGCTTCTGTCACCAACACAAGGAGGGCCTACAGCAACACCTAGATCTTCTGCACAGATTCTGCCAGACCTGGGCCCTGACAGTAAATCTCAGTAAGATGAAAATAATGGTGTTCCAAAAAAGGTCTGGTCTCCAGGACCAGAAATACAAATTCTATCTCGACACCGTTGCCCTAGAGCACACAAAAAACTATACATACCTTGGCCTAAACATCAGCGCCACAGGGCTGTGAACGATCTGAGAGACAAGACAAGAATGGCATTCTATGCCATCAAAAGGAACATAAAACTCAACACACCAATTAGGATCTGGCTAAAAATACTTGAATCAGTTATGGAACCCATTGCCCTTTATGGTTGTGAGGTCTGGGGTCTGCTCACGAACCAAGAATTCACAAAATGGGACAAACACCAAATTGAGACTCTGCATGCAGAATTCTGCTAAAATATCCTCCATGTACGACGTAGAACACTAAATAATGCATGCAGAGCAGAATTAGGCCGATACCCGCAAATTAGCAATATCCAGAAAAGAGTCGTTAAATTCTACAACCACCTAATAGGAAGAGAGAGAGAGAGAGAGAGAGAGAGAGAGAGAGAGAGAGAGAGAGAGAGAGAGAGAGAGAGAGAGAGTAAAGTTCTGTAGCAGCTGTTAGGCTGTGTTTAAACAGCCCTCTGGATAATGGAATCCATAATTATACACAACCACCACATGGGGACTTACAGGTGGAAACACGCTCACGTTCACATACTCTCGCACACACATGCTAATTTACAACCTATATAGCCATAGGGTGTGTGGCTCTGAGAGGAAACAGGTTGTTCATGCTAAAGAGGTGCCACTGCTTCAGGCGTACATACCTGTACAATCATATATACATACATTCACAGACTCTTACTATAGGTATTCTACTCCCAGTGTATAATGCTGAAATCGTAATGACATTTTCAAGAGCTCTTAAACCATGCCCCATGGTCAGAAGAAGTAATGAGTTTGGCCAAATGAAGCCAGTCAAAACAACTTCAAGACTTTCCCAACCTTGTTAAACTGTCTGTCAACAAGTTCTCTGTTTTCAGACTGATAATGTTGATCTGAACCAGCTTGCATCATGCTGCACTTCCCATTGTGACACAATGACCAATTTTCTCCCTTTCTAATAGTCTCTCTTTCTCTTTAAGGTCATCCAGGTGGATCCCTCTCTCTCTCTCAATTCAATTCAATTCAAGGGGCATTGTGGGCATGGGAAACATGTGTTAACATTGCCTAAGCAAGTGAGGTAGATAATATACACAAGAGAAATTAGTAGTAAACATCACACATACAGAAGTTTCAAAAGAATGAAGACATTACAAATGTCAAATTATGTATATACCGTGTTGTAACGATGTACAAATGTTTAAAGTACACAAGGGAAAATAAATAAGTATAATTATGGGTTGTATTTACAATGGTGTTTGTTCTTCACTGGTTGACCTTTTCTTGTGGCAACAGGTCACAAATCTTGCTGCTGTGATGGCACACTGTGGAATTTCACCTAGTAGATATGGGAGTTTATCAAAATCGGGTTTGTTTTCGAATTCTTTGTGGATCTGAGTAATCTGAGGGAAATATGCGTCTCTAATATGGTCATACATTGGGCAGGAGGTTAGGAAATGCAGCTCAGTTTCCACCTCATTTTGTGGGCAGTGTGCACCTAGCCTGTCTTCTCTGGGGAGCCAGGTCTGCCTACAGCTGCCTTTCTCAATTGCAAGGCTATGCTCACAGAGTCTGTACATAGTCAAAGCTTTCTTTAAGTTTGGGTCAGTCACAGTGGTCAGGTATTCTGCCACTGTGGACTCTCTGTTTAGAGCCAAATAGCATTCTAGTTTGCTCTGTTTTTTTGTTAATTCTTTCCAATGTGTCAAGTAATTATTTTTTTGTTTTCTCATGATTTGGTTGGGTCTAATTGTGTTGCTGTCCTGGGGCTCTGTGGGGTCTGTTTGTGAACAGAGCCCCAGGACCAGCTTGCTTTGGGGACTCTTCTCCAGGTTCATCACTCTGTAGGTGGTGGCTTTGTTATGGAAGGTTTGGGAATCGCTTCCTATTAGGTGGTTGTAGAATTTAACGTCTCTTTTCTGGATTTTGATCATTAGTGGGTATCGGCCTAATTCTGCTCTGCATGCATTATTTGGTGTTCTACATTGTACACGGAGGATATTTTTTCAGAATTCTGCATGCAGAGTCTCAATTTGGTGTTTGTCCCATTTTGTGAAATCTTGGATGGTGAGCAGACCCCAGACCTCACAACCATAAAGGGCAATGGGTTCTATGACTGATTCAAGTATTTTTAGCCAGATCCTAATTGGTAAGTCGAATTTGATGTTCCTTTTGAATGCATAGAAGACCCTTCCTGCCTTGTCTCTCAGATCGTTCACAGCTTTGTGGAAGTTACCTGTGGCGCTGATGTTTAGGCCAAGGTATGTATAGTTTTTTGTGTGGATCAACGGTGGGCAACGGGCAACGGTGTCGAGATGGAATTTGTATTTGTGGTCCTGGCGATTGGACCTTTTTTGGAACACCATTATTTTAGTCTTACTGAGATTTACTGTCAGGGCCCAGGTCTGGCAGAATCTGTGCAGAAGATCTAGGTGTTGCTGTAGGCCCTCCTTGGTTGGTGACAAAAGCACCAGATCATCAGCAAACAGCAGACATTTGACTTCAGATTCTAATAGGGTGAGGCCGGGTGCTGCAGACTGTTCTAGTGCCCTCGTCAATTCGTTGATATTTATGTTGAAGAGGGTGGGGCTTAAGCTGCATCCCTGTCTCACCCCACGGCCCTGTGGGAAGAAACGTGTGTGTTTTTTGCCTATTTTAACCGCACACTTGTTGTTTGTGTACATGGATTAAATAATGTCTTATGTTTTCGTCCCAACACCACTTTCCATCAATTTGTATGGCAGACCCTCATGCCAAATTGAGTCAAAGGCTTTTTTTAAATAAACAAAGCATGAGAAGACTTTGCCTTTGTTTTGGTTTGTTTGGTTGTCAATTAGGGTGTGCAGGGTGAATACATGGTCTGTTGTACGGTAATTTGGTAAAAAGCCCATTTGACATTTGCTCAGTACATTGTTTTCACTGAGGAAATGTACGAGTCTGCTGTTAATGATAATGCAGAGGATTTTCCCAAGGTTGCTGTTGACGCATATCTCTCTCTCTCTCTCTGAGGGGTGTCAGAAGGTATTCTAGCTATATTTAACCCTTGGCTGTAGGGCCAGGGGGTGAGCCTGAAAATAGACCAGCCATTATTTAGCATGGCCACTCACTAGGTTAACCACTATGCTATTCTCTGTGTGTTCCTCGACTGATACAGGATCAGTGGTGTCTTGGGAATCCCAATGTTTAAGGTTAGACAGGGGTAACAAGAGCTGACCCTGGTGCAGATGTTCAAGATGTAAACACATCCCACGACCTTGTCACTCCCACCATGTGACCCGTGCTCAAAGCATGCTGAGATTTCACCCATACAGTGATGGTTTGGACCCTCCCATATAAGCTCAAATACAACATACACATACACAAACAAGTGCACACACACACACACACATACACACACACACACACACACATACACACACACACACACTCCCTCCTCTATACACATGCATTAACTTCTTATGGCTGCAGGGGCAGTATTGAGTAGCTTGGATGAAAAGGTGCCCATTGTAAACGGCCAGCTCCTCAGTCTCAGTTGCTAATATATGCATATTATTATTAGTATTTGGATAGAAAACACTCTAAAGTTTCTAAAACTATCAAAATATTGTCTGTGAGTATAACAGAACTGATATTGCAGGCGAAACCCTGAGGCAAATCAAACCAGGAAGTGGCTTCTATTTTGAAAACTCCATGTTCCATAGCCTCCCTTTGCTCCATTTAAAGGGATATCAACCAGATTCCTTTTCCTATCGCTTCCTCAAGGTGTCAACAGTCTTCAGACTGTAACGGATCTCGTCCTCCTCTTCTGAGGAGGAGTAGCGAGAAGGATCGGAGGACCAATGCGCAGCGTGGTAAGTGTCCATAATGTTTAATCAAACACAACAGAACACTGAAACAAAACAATAAATGTGAATAAACGAAACAGTCCCGTGTGGTAACAAACACTGACACGGAAGACAAACACCCACAACTCAAAAGTGAAACCAGGCTACCTAAGTATGAGTCTCAATCAGGGACAACGATTGACAGCTGCCTCTGATTGAGAACCATACTAGGCGGAACACAGAAATCCCAAATTATAGGAAAACAAACATAGACAACCCACCCAACTCACGCCCTGACCATACTAAAACAAAGACATAACAAAGGAACTAAATCAAATCAAATTAAATCCAATTTTATTTGTCACATACACATGGTTAGCAGATGTTAGTGCGAGTGTAGCGAAATGCTTGTGCTTCTAGTTCCGACAATGCAGTAATAACCAACAAGTAATCTAGCTAACAATTCCAAAACTACTACCTTATAGACACAAGTGTAAGGGGATAAAGAATATGTACATAAAGATATATGAATGAGTGATGGTACAGAGCGGCATAGGCAAGATACAGTAGATGGTATTGAGTGCAGTATATACATATGAGATGAGTATGTAAACAAAGTGGCATAGTTAAAGTGGCTAGTGATACATGTATTACATAAAGAGGCAGTAGATGATATAGAGTACAGTATATACGTATACATATGAGATGAATAATGTAGGGAACATTATATTAGGTAGCATTGTTTAAAGTGGCTAGTGATATATTTTACCCATCAATTCCCATTATTAAAGTGGCTGGAGTTGAGTCAGTGTGTTGGCAGCAGCCACTCAATGTTAGTGGTGAAAAGGTCAGAATGTGACACAGACATAGTTTCAGGCTTTGATTTTGAAAAATGAGCCAGAAAGATAACATCGCGTCAAGTGGTCGCATGAGTTTTGCTCACGCAACAGAGTTTGGACAGCCATTGCTTTTCCCTCTCCTACTGATAAAGACATTTGCGGTTGATATATTATCGATTATATATTTTAAAAACAACCTGAGGATTGATTATAAAAAATGTTTGACATGTTTCTGTGAACATTACGGAAACTATTTGGAATTTGTCTGCGTTGTCGTGACCGCCCTTTCCTGTGGATTTCTGAACATCACGTGCCAAACAAACCAAGGTATTTTGGATATAAAAATAATCTTTATGGAACAAAAGGAACATTTATTGTGTAACTGGGAGTCCCGTGAGTGAAAACATCCGAAGATCATTAAAGGTAAACGATTAATTTGATTGCTTTTCCGATTTTCGTGATCAAGCTACTTGATGCTAAGTGTACATAATGTTTTGTCGAGCGATCGATAAACTTACACAAACGCTTGGATTGCTTTCGCTGTAAAGTATATTTTCAAAATCTGACATGACAGGTGGATTAACAAAAGGTTAAGCTGTGTTTTCCTATATTGCACTTGTGATTTCATGAATATAAATATTTTTAGTAATATTCATAGAATGTGGCACTATGCAATTCAGCGGTTGTTGATGACAATAATCCCGTTAACGGGGTTGCAGCCATAACAAGTTTAAGAACAGCCTGAAAAATAGCAAGGCCCGTCATTGTCTCACCAATCCTTCTAATCCCTAATATTTATGTCGCCATATATTTGCTTTCTCTCCCCTCGGCTCATTTCTCTGTGAATAGTTGCAAGTTCCCTTGGTCTGCATTAAAATGATTGACTAAGGAGCAGAAGGTTGTTTCAGCTATTGGTAACTAATGTTTGGGCCAATTAATACGCTGAAGAAAGTGATTATTGACACGATAAACCACAGGTTGACCCTAGACGAGTGGACAAAACCACTAAGCGTGCACACACACACACACACACACACACACACACACACACACACACACACACACACACACACACACACACACACACACACACACACACACACACACACACACACAGGGAATATAGAGTTTCTGTTCATGTTTTCTATCTTGGAATCTAGAAGTGCTATAGACTAGTGTGTGACTGGGGAAACAGTTTGTGGTTTCATATGAACACGCTCCAGTGGTCCTGGTTGTGGCATTGGCTAACCCACACTCGCCTCTTCAGAATCCAGCCTAACCTGATGCCAACCTGGCCTCTCCTCTCTCCAAGACCCAGACCAGTACAGCAGCATGCCAATGTACCTACAACCACATACTGAAGTAATTCGCCAAACACAATCCCACATACACTTATCCACATTGGCCTATGTGGCTGTGGACTGTCACCTGGGACACACCCACCAACTCCAACTCACTCACTCAAAGAACAGATTGATCATACAGGCTTATGACAAGTCTTACAGTGCATTTATAAATACGTCATAATACATTTTACCCATCTTTAAGTATGTGGATATGAGTTTAACGAGACGAGTTGAACAAGTACGAATGAGTTCAGGTTTTGTGAACTAAACCAGGTGAGACCAGGAGTGATGGTGAGTGTAGGTGGTGTGGTGATGTTACCTGGGGCACTCCGAGCCAGTCGTCAGCCTGCTGCATGGCCTCCCTGGCATTCTCCACAGGCTGGCTAGGATCCCACGTCTCCCAGTCAGGACACAGGCCTACATGACAGGGAGGGAGGGAGAGGGGAGAGAGGGAGCATTTAGTCATGGGACCACAGTACACAGAGAATCAACATAGGTCCATCCACTACGATTCGCTATAATCATGACAACAACTGCCAAACCATGTTTACCCGCAATACTTTGCCTCTACAGTAGAGACAAGGAAGAGTGAGCTGGTAAATTCTTAGAGAGCGGTGAGTTACTTTTTTCCTGATTTCCGACTGTGGGTCACTTTGAACAAAGCTGACACACACACACACACACACACACGCACACACACAATTCAGTTAATAGGATTAACAGGGAGTGGCGTGAAGATGAGAGATGTAGGAAGCCTCAGACGACACACAAACACTACACAGTTCTCACTACACATGTCATCACTACACAGTTCTCTATCCACCAACCTGGTCTCAGCATTTTGTATTATTCTGTACGTAAATCCGAGACACTAGATTTAGTATATGTTACGTTTCATATCAAACATATACGTTTCGTATGTATTAATTTGTGGATGTCCATCATCCATTTCGTATGATATGTTACGAATAACAATTCCTATGATATGTTACGAATAACAATTCCTACGATATGTTACAAATTTGCAAAACGTACAACATGTTACAAATTTCCAAAACAAACAACATGTGGCTAATGCTAACAATCGCTAGCTGGCTAACATTAGCAAGTTTAGGGGTTAGGATTAAGGTTAGGGTTAAGGGAAGGGTTAGCTAAAAGGGTTAAGTGTTAGGGGAAGGGTTAGCCAACATGCTAAATAGTTGCAAAGTAGCTAAAAAGAAGTAAGAAGTAAGAAGCTGAAAAGTTGCTAAAATGCTAAAGTTGTCCGTGATGAGATTTGAACACGCAACCTTTGTGTTGCTAGAAATTCGCATCGTATGCCCACCCATCCACCAAAACCAAGCACCCTCCTTTTATTTTTTGTCTTAAGTAACCTTCTGTCTTATATAACCGTACCAAACGTAACATACAGCATAATACTCATTTGAGTGTCCCGGATTTGCATGTACTATGTTATGTCTAGTCTCGTCTATGAGTCCAGGCTGTATCCACAGACTGTGGAACTGGAGAGCGGGAGCACTACTCAATGTGACAGAGTGGTTTGGTGTTTTTTACTGCTGTTTCTCCCACCTCACTAAATGGCAATACATTTTCCACAAGTCTCATTAGCTGTCATGGCTGTCTCTATTGCAATTCCATCCAGAATGTTCTCAGCTCAGGGTGACTTCCTTGCGCAAACCCCACTACTGCCAGGAGCGGTATGAAAACAGAGGCGTGAGGCAAAAGGATACTAAACAAATACATGGCAGAGAGTGAGTGTGTGAGGGGGCTCTCGGGGGAATTTGAAAAACGAACAGGAGAGGAACATAAACCCCTAAAGCATTCTCCCACACTGCTAAAAAGCTGTACCTGACCCTCATATTTGTTTGTGTTCCATAAACACACACACACACCAGCATACACTCAATGCACACGCACAAACAGTGATTCTCAAGATGGGTCATTATGTTTAATGAGCCCTCTACAGCTGGCCAGTAGTATAAACTAGTACCTTTTCAACCAACTCATACCTGTTTAATGTGCCTCTGTTAGGCTGAGGTGTGATTTACTGGCCCTGGTGGGTCTGTGACCAGGTAGTGTGAGGGTAGGTGAGGGCCATTCAGAGGGGGTGGATAGAGGGGTGTGTTGGGTAAAAATCTGATGAGTAACATTTCACTCTGAGGAGAGGGGAACAACCTCAGGATAGGATGCTGTGGAATCGTGTGTGTGTGTGTGTGTGTGTGTGTGTGTGTGTGTGTGTGTGTGTGTGTGTGTGTGTGTGTGTGTGTGTGTGTGTGTGTGTGTGTGTGTGTGTGTGTGTGTGTGTGTGTGTGTGTGTGTGTGTGTGTGTGTGTGTGTGTGTGTGTGTGTGTGTGTGTGTGTGTGTGTGTGTGTGTGTGTGTGTGTGTGTGTGTGTGTCCAAACCCTCTCTGTTCGCTGTTGCTTAGTCCTGGTTTATTGTTGTATTCTAATCACAAGGCATGGACTCAGGCCACGAGCAAACCTTTCCTTAATTTACTTCTACGGACAATACGCTTTACTTTCACTGTTTTACTGTCCACCCTTACTTCTAACAAGAGGCTTCTAACGAGAGGCCTCTGCCCTGTTCCTTTTGTTCCTTAACAACATACATGAGCACACACACACACACACACACACACACACACACACACACACACACACACACACACACACACACACACACACACACACACACACACACACACACACACACACACACACAATAATGTGTTCGGCAGGAAATGCGGTGCGCTACATGTGTTTTCACTTATTGCGTTCCTCGCTGCTGTGTTCTCTACTCTGACACTCACCATGCTGTTACAACAGCCAGAAACTCACTGCAGCCTGCAGCACACCCATGTCCAGCGCCTTGCGGGGAAGGGGTTTGGCTGAACCAGGGGAACTCGAGGTGTCAGGACCAATTAGTTACGCAATAGAGGATAGCAGGCCTGAGAGCAGTTTGAGTTTCACCCAAAACAGTTATTATATTTGACATTTACATTTTAGTAATTTAGCAGACGGTCTTATCCAGAGTGACTTACAGTTGGTGCATTCATTCATAGCTAGGTAGGACAAGCACATATCACAATCGCAGTAAGTACATTTATCCTCATTAAAGAAGTTATCAGCAAAGTCAATGCTAGTAGCAAAATAAACGTGCAATATTGTTTTTATGCTCCACTGTATGTTTCACATTTCTTGCTTAATGGGTGAACGTTCCTGAATGTTCCATTTTGTGCTGACGAGAAGAGGGCCGCCTCTAGCGTTTTGGGCACCCTAAGTGAGATTTGGTTTTGCCAGGGATGGAGAAAAAAAATTGCATTTTCAAAGCTAATTCCCTGTTTGCCATGAATTGTGAGTGGCTAACAAAATCAATTGGGGCCCCATGGAGGTAAGGCCCCTGAGTACGGGCCAAGTTGCAGCTCGTAGTCTGCATATAGGCAGAGGTGGTACTGCGAGAGAATGTGAGAGAATTGCACTTTGCCCTTATGCTACGTGTACTGTGAGAGTATAGCTTGTCCTGGATCTATCAGTGTAAATGTTTCAGTGAGAGCAGAGAGAAACAGAGCCCTGTATGGTCAAAGCCTAGAATATAACCTGTTACTTAGTCCTGCACAGTGTCAGAGACAAAGCTCTGTGTAGCAGCAGTGTAAACACTGCTAATACAGACACCTAGACAATAAACACACACTTACTCTGAAAAACCGAAATGTGCACACACACGAACACACACACACTCACGATTAGGCACGTACACCATAAATTCACATGTAAAGTACAAACGCACCCACACAACCGCTCTGTGACCCCGCTGCTCTGGGTAAGTGAATTAGACAGGTTCAGTATGTGGGAGAATGGAGTCGTTGTTTGTTTATTGTTCACCCACCTTAGCCCCCCTCCAACACACTTCTCAACTTCCTGCCTGAGCAAACACTCTTTGTCAGGCACACAAACACACATAAACACACACTCAGAAGCATGCAAACACATGAAAACAAATAAAGCACACACATCCACACAATGGCTCTCTCTCACATGCACACGCACACTCACACACCTACAAAAGACAAAACACCTATACACACATACAGACATTTCAGTAAACAAAAAGACAGTGCGCCTCAGTTCTTGGCTTCATTTCTCTGGAGTAACTAACTCTGTGAACCTATTAATGCCATTCCACTCATCTGGTCTCACACCATTTGTACAAACACAGGATTAGTGGCTCTGTTGAACAAGATGTGTCTACTGACCCAAGGTCAGTCTGAGTTTGCCTTGGAACCATGTCTTAGAAAGCCCTACTGCCTGCCAGGAGCCTAGTCCAAGTTAGTAGAGGCCTCCACCGAGAGAGCCAAGCCTAGAGTTATGAAACCTTCCCCAGCGGGGATCACTCTATCTAGGGCAGATGTCGGGCAAGTCCACCTGGCTAGGCCCTGACGATCTGATCTCTAATTACCGGCTATGCACTTGCACTATCTCTCTGTGGTTTGGTGATTCGAAATGTCTGTGTTTTTTGGTTACCCCCCCCTACACTCCTCTTCCTCATCCTCCTCCTCTCCCTTTCCCTCATTCTTCTCTCATTAGAGAGTTTTCTAATGACGAAACGGCTGGTTCTGATTAAGAGTTAGGGGTGGTAGGGGAGAGCATACGGAAGACACACATCTCATTCTGGTTCAGCTCGGACTCCCCTTCTCTGATGTGGTGCAGTTCAGGAATATTGCGTACTGAATGCAGCTTGTATGCTTTTTGGCCTCATCCATTCATACTTAGCACCCACATCCCCACCTTGAATAAGGATCTCTTCATTGATGTCGTGCTCTATGGTAGCCCCTGCACCATAACCTCTACCCCCACCCCACAGAACATGCCATGCATACACGCACCAAAAATAAACATTCTCATTGTCATCAAATCAAAGTCTATTTGTCACGTGTGCTCAAATACAACCGGGGTAAACCTTACAGTGAAATGCTTACTTACGGGCAATAACAAACACTGGGATATTTACCGTTTTTTACAATCACAATTATTCACGGTGTTGTACGTTAAGAGATCCCCCTTCTGCCCACCACGGTTTTAAACAGCTGTTAGTTGAGCATTTGTGGCCTTTCTGTTATCTGGAATGAGTCTGGACATTCTCCTCTGACCTCTCTCATTAACAAGGTATTTTTGCACACAGTACTGCCGCTCACTGAATGTGTTTTGTTTATCGCACCATTCTCTGTAAACTCTAGAGACTGTAGTGCATAAAAATCCCAGGAAGGCAGCTGTTTCTGAGATGCTGAATCACCATGTGTGGCATCAACAATCATACCAGGGTACCCAGTCCAGAGCGTCCGGCTACAGTACCCAGTCCAGAGCGTCCGGCTACAGTACCCAGTCCAGAGCGTCCGGCTACAGTACCCAATCCAGAGCGTCCGGGTACAGTACCCAGTCCAGAGCGTCTGGCTACAGTACCCTGTCCAGAGCGTCCGGCAATTGTACCCAGTCCAGAGCGTCCGGCAACGGTCTATAGACTGGAACCTACCACGACAGGCCGCAGACCGGAACCTACCACGACAGGCCGAAGACCGGAACCTACCACGACAGGCCACAGGCCGGAACCTACCACGACTGGTCACAGTCCGGAACCTACTAGTCCGGATCCGCCAGAGTCTCTCTCCAGCCCGGATCCGCCAGAGTCTCCCTCCAGTCCGGATCCGCCAGAGTCTCCCTCCAGCCCGGATCCGCCAGAGTCTCCCTCCAGTCCGGATCCGCCAGTCTCCCTCCAGTCCGGATCCGCCAGAGTCTCCCTCCAGCCCGGATCCGCCAGAGTCTCCCTCCAGTCCGGATCCGCCAGTCTCCCTCCAGTCCGGATCCGCCAGAGTCTCCCTCCAGCCCGGATCCGCCAGAGTCTCCCTCCAGTCCGGATCCGCCAGAGTCTCCCTCCAGTCCGGATCCGCCAGAGTCTCCCTCCAGTCCGGATCCGCCAGTCTCCCTCCAGTCCGGATCCGCCAGAGTCTCCCTCCAGCCCGGATCCGCCAGAGTCTCCCTCCAGTCCGGATCCGCCAGTCTCCCTCCAGTCCGGATCCGCCAGAGTCTCCCTCCAGTCCGGATCCGCCAGTCTCCCTCCAGTCCGGATTCGCCAGTCTCCCTCCAGTCCGGATCCGCCAGAGTCTCCCTCCAGTCCGGATCCGCCAGAGTCTCCCTCCAGTCCGGATCCGCCAGTCTCCCTCCAGTCCAGATCCGCCAGAGTCTCCCTCCAATCCAGGTGCCACTCACTCCAGACTTGACCATCAGTCCAGTGGCGTCCTCTAATCCGTGGTCGGCGGTGAGGGTTCCCGCTCCAGAGACATTAAGTAAGGGTGAAGTGGAGCGGGGTCCACGTCCTGAGCCAGAACCGCCACCTCGGAGTCATGCCCACCCACACCCTCCCATATAGGTTTAGGTGTGCGGTCGGGAGTCCACATCTTTTGGGGGGGGGGGGGTGTAGTGTCACACCCTGACCTTAGTATTCTTTGTTTTATTTATTGTTTTGGTTAGGTCAGGGTGTGACATGGGTGATGTATGTGTTTTTGTACTGTCTAGGGGTTTTGTAGGTTTATGGGGTCGTTTACCATCTAGGTGTTTATGTATGTCTATGGTTGCCTAGATTGGTTCTTAATTAGAGGCAGCTGTTTATCGTTGTCTCTAATTGGGAACCATATTTAGGCAGCCATCTCCTTTGGGTATTTCATGGGTTATTGTCTATGTCTAGTTGCCTGTGTCTGCACTAGTATTGCTTCACGTTTGTTTGTTTTGTATAGTTTGTTAAGTGTTCTTCATCTGGACTGGGTACTGTAGCCAGACGCTCTGGACTTGGTCTCCTCCATTTGACGAGCGTGACAGTCTGTAGTATTCTCTTTACTAGTCCTTTTATAGTGATGTACTTATGTGTTGTGCCATAATGAAACATGTATCACATGTTTTGTACTACAATATTTAATGATTGAACGAGCAACTACACAGTGAAACTATCGGTATCTTGTGTGGGAGATATAAATTAATGTTTCTATGGTATTTTGTGATAAATTAGTTATTTGAAACAATGATTCTGCAAGTGCAAGGTTTCTTTAAAGATATGAATGCACAATGCAATGTTTTGAACATTGGACAGCCTGTGTTACAAGTGATGACCGTTTTGAGTTTTGTGTCTAGAGTTTTGAAAAATGGTCACAAGGTTCTGAAATGAGTGCCAAAGGCTTTGTAAAAACCTGTAAGTAAAAAATAGGTATTAGGTGAACAATAGATAAGTAAAGAAATAAATACAACTGTAAAAAGACAGTGGCTATATACAGGCGCCGGTTAGTCGGGCTAATTGAGATAGTATGTACATGTAGGTATGGTTAAAGTGACTATGCGTATACGATAAACAGAGAGTAGCAGTAGCGTAAAAGAGGGGTTGGTGGGTGGTGGGATGGGATGGGACACAATACATAGAGTCCGGGTAGCCATTTGATTACTTGTTCAAGAGTCTTATGGCTTGGGGGTAAAAACTGTTGAGAAGCCATTTGGTCCTAGACTTGGCGCTCCGGTACCGCTTGCTATGCGGTAGAAGAGAGAACATTCTATGACTGGGGTGGCTGGGGTCTTTGACCATTTTTAGGGCTTTCCTCTGACACCGCCTGGTGTAGGTAGAGGTCCTGGATGGCAGGCAGCATAGCCCAAGTGATGTACAGGGCTGTACACTCTGTAGTGCCTTGAGGTCAGAGGCCGAGCAATTGCCTTACCAGGCAGTGATGCAACCAGTCAGGATGCTCTCGATGTTGCAGCTGTAGAACCATTTGAGGATTTTAGTCTCATGAGGGGGAATAGGTTTTGTCGTGCCCTCTTCACGACTGTCTTGGTGTGTTTGGACCATTCTAGTTTGTTGGTGATGTGGACACCAAGGAACTTGAAGCTCTCAACCTGCTCCACTACAGCCTCGTCGGAGAGGATGGGGGCGTGCTTGGTCCTCCTTTTCCTGTAGTCCACAATCATCTCCTTTGGCAGAGAATGCACCCAAGGGGCTCCAGTGTTGAGGATCAGTGTGGCGGACGTGATGCTACCTACCCTCACCACCTGGGGGTGCCCCGTCAGGAAGTCCAGGATCCAGTTGCAGAGGGAGGTTTTTAGTTCCAGGGTCCTTAGATTAGTGATGAGCTTTGAGGGCACTATGGTGTTGAACGCTGAGCTGTAGTCAATGAATAGCATTCTCTCGTAGGTGTTCCTTTTGTCCAGGTGGGAAAGGGCAGTTGAGTGCAATAGATAGTTGAGTGCATCATCTGTGGATCTGTTTGGGCGGTATGCAAATTGGAGTGGGTCTAGGGTGTCTGGGATAATGGTGTTGATGTGAGCCATTACCAGACTTTCAAAACACTTCATGACTACAGACGTGAGTTCTTACGGGTCTGTAGTCATTTAGGCAGGTTGCCTTAGTATTCTTGGTATCTTTAGTATTCTTAGTATTCTTGGGCACAGGGACTATGATGGTCTGCTTGCAACATGTTGGTATTACAGACTCAGTCAGGGACATGTTGAAAATGTCAGTGAAGACACCTGCCAGTTGGTCAGCACATGCCCGGAGCACACGTCCTGGTAATCTGTATGGCCCCGCGGCCTTGTGAATGTTGACCTTTTTAAAGGTCTTTCTCATGTCGGCTACGGAGAGCGTGATCACACAGTCGTCCAGAACAGCTGATGCTCTCATGCATGCTTCAGTGTTGCTTGCCTCAAGCATAAAAGTGATTTAGCTCATCTGGTAGGCTTGTGTCACTGGGCAGCTCGCGGCTGTGCTTCCCTTTGTAGTCTGTAATACTTTGCAGGCCCAGCCACATAAGAAGAGCATCGGAAGTACGATTTAATCTTAGCCCTGTACTGGCGCTTTGCCTGTTTGATGGTTGGTCAGAGGGCATAGAGGGATTTCTTATATGCTTCTGGGTTAGAGTCCCGCACCTTGAAAGCGACAGCTCTACCCTTTAGCTCAGTACGAATGTTGCCTGTAATCCATGGCTTCTGGTTGGGGTATGTATGTACGGTCACTGTGGGGACGACGTCCTCGATGCACTTATAAATAAAGCCAGTGACTGATGTGGTGTATTCCTCAATGCCATCGGAGGAATCCCAAATCATGTTCCATTCTGTGCTATTAAAACAGTCATGTAGTTTAGCATCTGCTTTATCTGACCACTTTTTTATAGACCGAGTCACTGGTGCTTCCTGCTTTAAATATAGCTTGTAAACAGGAATCAGGAGGATAGAATTGTGGTCAGATTTACCAAATGGAGGGCAAGTGAGAGCTTTGTATGCGTCTCTGTGTGGAGTACAGGTGATCTAGAATTTTGCGCATTTAGCATGTTGATGGAATTTAGGTAAAACTGATTTAAGTTTCCCTGCATTAAAATTCCCGGCAACTAGGAGCGCCGCCTCTGGGTGAGAGGTTTCCTGTTTGCTTATTTCCTCATACAGCTGACTGAGTGCAGTCTTACTGCCAGCATCCGTCTGTGGTGGTAAATAAACAGTCATGAAAAGTGTGGATGAAAACTCTCTTGGCAAATAGTGTGGTCTACAGCTTATCTTAAGATACTCTACTTCAGGAGAGCAAAATCTAGACACTTCCTAGATTTCGTGCAGCAGCTTTTGTTTACAAATATACACAGACCACCCCCCCTCGTCTTACCGGAGTGTGCTGTTCTATCAAGCCGGTGTAGCGTATATCCCACAAGCTAAATATCCATGTCATCATTCAGCCACGATTCCGTTTCTGATGTCCCGTTGGTAGGATATTTGTGATCATACCTCGTTTAATTTATTGTCCAATCATTGCACTTTGGCAAGTAATATTGACATAGCGGCAGCTTCCCACTAGCCTTCTGTGGATCCTTATGAGGCACCCCGCTCTGTGTCCACTGTACATGTGTCTCTTTCTCTTGCCAATGACAGGGATTTTGTCCATGTCGGGTGTTCAAAGTACATCCTGTGCGTACTGCTTGTTGAAGGAAAAAGCGTTGTCTTATCCAAGGTGAGGTAAGTGATTGCTCTCCTGATATCCAGAAGCGATTTTTATGCGGTAAGATACGGTGGCAGAAACATTATGTACAAAATAAGTTACAAATAACATGAAAAAAAAAACACATAATAGCATAATTGGTTTGTCACATCCTGACCTTAGTTCCTTTTGTATGTCTCTATTTTAGGTTGGTCAGGGCGTGAGTTGGGGTGGGCATTCTAGGTTTTGTTCTTTTGTTTATATTTCTATGTGTTTGGCCTGGTATGGTTCCCAATCAGAGGCAGCTGTCAATCGTTGTGTCTGATTGAGAACCATACTTATGTCGCCTGTTTTCCCACTCTTGTTTGTGGGTGGTTATTTTCCGTTTCAGTGTTTTCACCATACGGGACTGTTTGGGTTTTCCTTAATTCGTTTGTTTTCGGTGTTCAGTGGAATAAATATGACGAACACTTACCACGCTGCACATTGGTCCGATATTTCCTACTCCTCCTCAGAAGAGGAAGACGACAACCGTTACATGGTTAGGTGTCCGTAAAACTGCTACCATTTCTTCCGGCACCATTTTAACATTTAATATCAACCAGTTAGTCAGCCCTGAACGTACATAACCCTTACCCCTGACCTGGTCTCATTAGGCTTGGTGTTTCAACAAGACTGTTTCAAAAACACTGGAGTTTCTCTGGAACTTCTCTGTGACACATACTTGGAATGATGGCTGAGGTTAGTGTTTAGTGTTGTTCCAGTGAATACTATGGATGATTAATCAACCCTCAAACAGCTCTCGAATGAGTTACAACCTGGAAGACTATTGTCAACAAATGAAACGTATGATGCACAGATCTTGGATCACCTCTTACAAAACTCTTACAGTTCCTACAGATTGACAACTGTGCCTGAGGTAAGGCTTTGAGGAGCAGTTTGAGTGCAGATTGTCAATCAGTGCTCCCAGGGCTTTGCCATCCATCCAGTCTAATTAACTAACACTAAACTGTTTCTGAGTCAGCTCCAAGCCAGGGAAAACAGAATGAGTCACAGATTCTGGATCAGCTCTTACCTGGGGCACAGTTGTCAACCAGGGCTCCCAGGGCCTTGCCGTCCCTCCAGTCACGGTGAAAGTTGTTGATGGGCAGCTGGGGCACCTTGTTCTGGATCCATCCCAGTAGCCTCTGCTTGGGGGTCAGCTTCTTGGCGTCCTCATCGTCCTCGTCCTCCCACATGGGCATTGAGATGGAGTAGTGCAGGATCAGAGTCCAGATCAGACCCAGGATAAGCTTCAGGTTCCCATCCACGATGGCCTTACTGTCTGTAAAGTGGGAGAGAGGGGAGGGTTAAGGTCAGGTCATTTACTAAGGTACTAATACTGAATAAAGAACATAGTAATAGACTGAAGGTATTGTGAAAAAAAAGCAATACTCCCATGAAAGCAATACTGGCCTCCTATAAATTGTCTCCCCAGGTAACTCGAGTTTAACCTTTTACTGCAGTGGGCTAAATTAGGGTCACATCGAGTGTTTCCTGGTAGTCTTAAACAAATCTACTATAAAACAAAACTATACACCTCACACACATTGTTGGGGGTCAAAAAAGGAGACACCTGTACCATGTATGATATAGAGTTCAAATGTATTCAATTTTGAGTTTGCATCCTAATATTACACTTTATTTACATCACAGACCACTAAAATATATCAAAACCGCTTGATATAGAAACACCAGATTTTCAGCAGCTTATTAAAATATTAATAACATTCCACCCATGAGGCCACTAGGTCATTTGATTGGAGGAAAGGGCTACGCCCTCTTCCATTTACAGTTACAACTTAACTCACAAACTGGGGAGCAGGTTAGGTCTAGCCCTAACCCCTTGTGTGGGGCCTCTACCGCACACACACCTGCCATCTGATTGGTCTGTTCTAAAGAGAAACAGTGTGTTGTGTGTTTACTCTGCTCTTATGAGACCCTGGCCGCCCGGCCTTATCGCCACGGTGATCACCACGGAGATCACATATAAGGGGGCAGGGGGAGATTAGGCAATGGTATCTCACTCTAGGACTCCTCAGTCACCGTCTTCATAATACTGATATTTAAGCTTCTCTTCCGGCGGCTATCCATTTGTCTTGTCTGGTTGGATGATCCCTCACACACTCATCCAGTTTCGAGGTGCATATTGAAGATATTGGAAGAACTGTCCACATTAACCTTTTGTCAGCCAACAATATGAGTAGCCCTAACGAACAGCAAAAGCACTAGCCTATGTCAATCTACTATTCCCCCATAGTACAAAGGTCCACCTATTCATTTGGAATAAATATTCCAAACATACTGTATTCTGGGGAAATTGTGGGATGCGATAGATCCCAAATGAATACAACCACATTTGTTATGCAATGTGCTGACACAACAGATCAGAATGTTGCTAAACTATTAGGTTATTTCTTCACATTATAAGCGCAGCAATGCGCACACGGTAGTGGGTGTAGCGATGTACGCTGAGAGTCAGGAAGCAAGTTCAGGGAGTGAATACATTTAAGAAATAAATGAACAAAACAAGAAACATGAACAGCGCACCGACATGAAACAGAAACAATGACGACTGGGGAAGAAACCAAAGGGAGGGATATATAAAGGGCAGGTAATCAAGGAGGTGATGGAGTCCAGGTGAGTGTCATTATACGCATAACGCTCTGGAGTCCAGGTGAGGGACAGGAGTGCGCCATAACGAGAACCTGGTGACCTAGAGGCCGGAGAGGGAACACATAACAGTAGGCTATAAACACGAATGTTCCATTAGCGGAAAACACCATTATCAAAAGTGACCACAAATGCAATTATACTTTTATTACTTTTATTATGAAGGTGCATTATGAAGGTGCATTTGTAATGATATAATAATAATATAATAATAATGGTGAAAATGATCTTCCCCAAACTTGAAACGGCTTATATATATCAGTTAAACTCTACACCCCTTGTAAAGTGGACTAATGTGCTTAATTCTAAGTTATTTGGCTACTTTAGTTCAAATCAAATCAAATCGTATTTGTCACATTCACATGGTTAGCAGATGTTAATGCGAGTGTAGCGAAATGCTTGTGCTTCTAGTTCCGACAATGCAGTAATATCCAACGAGTACTCTAACCTAACAATTTCACAACAACTACTTTATACACACAAGTGTAAAAGAATGAATAAGAATATGTATATAAAAATATATGACTGAGTGATGGTATAGAACAGCATAGGCAAGATGCAGTGGATGGTATAGAGTACAGTATATACATATGAGATGAGTAATGTAGGGTATGTAAACATTATATAAAGTGGCATTGTTTAAAGTGGCTAGTGATACATTTTTTACATCAATTTTTCCATTATTATAGTGGCTGGAGTTGAGTCAGTATGTTGGCAGCACCCACTCAATGTTAGTGATGGCTGTTTAACAGTCTGATGGCCTTGAGATAGAAGCTGTTTTTCGGTCTCTCGGTCCCTGCTTTGATGCACCTGTACTGACCTCGCCTTCTGGATGATAGCGGGGTGAACAGGCAGTGGCTCGGGTGGTTGTTGTCCTTGATGATCTTTATGGCCTTCCTGTGACATCGGGTGGTGTAGGTGTCCTGGAGGGTAGGTAGTTTGCCCCCGGTGATGCGTTGTGCAGACCTCACTACCCTCTGGAGAGCCTTGCGCTTGTGGGCGGAGCAGTTGCCATGCCAGGCAGTGATACAGCCCGACAGATTGTGCATCTGTAAAAGTTTGTGAGTGTTTTTGGTGAAAAGCCAAATTTCTTCAGCCTCCTGAGGTTGAAGAGGCTCTGCTAGGCCTTCTTCACCACGCTGTCTGTGTGGGTGGATCAATTCAGTTTGTCTGTGATGTGTACGCTGAGGAACTTAACTTACGACCCTCTCCATTACTGTCCCATCGATGTGGATAGGGGGGGGTGCTCCCTCTGCTGTTTCCTGGAGTCCACGATCATTTTTGTTGACGTTGAGTGTGAGGTTATTTTCCTGACATCACACTCCGAGGGACCTCACCTCCTCCCTGTAGGCCGTCTCGTCATTGTCATTGTCGTCTGCAAACTTGATGATTGAGTTGGAGGTGTGCATGGCCACGCAGTCGTGGGTGAACAGGGAGTACAGGAGAGGTCTGAGAACACACCCTTGTGGGGCCCCAGTGTTGAGAATCAGTGGGGTGGAGATTGTTGTTACCTACCCTCACCACCTAGGGGCGGTCCGTCAGGAAGTCCAGGACCCAGTTGCATAGGGCGGGGTCGAGACCCAGGTTTGGAGGGTACTATGGTGTTAAATACTGAGCTGTAGTCGATGAACAAACCTTATAAAAACATATAGGCCTGAGGCCTGGGCTTATGGAACATTAGCTCATGGGCTCTCATGAAGAATTTGATTCTTATTTTGAATACATTTGCATCGATGTCAGAGTGATTAGAGGGACAATAGAGTGCTGAGTACCAGGCAGTTAGCAAGTTTGGTAGTCTAATGACCATCATACTAATGACCATCAGCAGCATCAGAGCATGGAGAAGTCTATTTACCGTGACTAAATGGTCACGTGGAATTTGACTGCCTTCATGACTCATGACCACCGGTGTGACGGT
Organism: Oncorhynchus keta; assembly: GCF_023373465.1. Classification (NCBI taxonomy): domain Eukaryota; kingdom Metazoa; phylum Chordata; class Actinopteri; order Salmoniformes; family Salmonidae; genus Oncorhynchus; species Oncorhynchus keta. The sequence continues at coordinate 44,106,214 of NC_068433.1, forward strand.
GATACGGTTCCCACAACAGCCTTATCCATGAGTTGGTTCAGTCAAATAAGTACAGGGGGTGTAAGGTTGGGGGTTGGTGGGGAGGTGATGTGAGGGTGGAGGGGGGTTAAGGGGGTAGGGGAGTGGAGTTGTAGGTAGGGATGGCTAGTAGTTTGGGCTTGGACCATAAGGAAAGAGGCTTTGAATTGGAGGACTGGGTAGAGGCACTGTTGGGGTATACAGGTGTGGGGGCGAGGAGGCTGGTGTGAGAAGCTATAGGAGGACGGGCTCATTATAATGGCTGGAATGGAATAAATGGAACTGTATCATACAGATCAAACATATGGAAGTCAAATGTTTGTCTCCGTTCCATGTTTTCCATTCTAGCCATTACAAAGAGCCTGTCCTCCTAGAGCTCCTCCCACCAGCCTCCTCTGGTGTGGGGATAGGAGCTTACAGTAGTTGGGGGAGTTTGAGGTTAGTGGAAGTGGTAGGCTACGGGGAGTGATATTGAGAGCTAGGACAGATGTAGAAAGATTGATATCTTTGGCTGATGGTCTCCATTTTGGCTCAGTGAGGGGGCAGTTTCATGTTTCATTTAGCTTGCAAGGTGCTGAGAGCAGATCAGCACTAACGAACCCTGCAGAGCGATATTACTGCACCAGCAACACACCAGAAAGAGAAGACCCCTCAGGTATACTGTGCCCGTTTAAAAAAGGCAGGACTTTACATTCACACTCTCCCACTCTGACACTTCTCCTTCAGCACTCCTGAGAGAGTACTAAACACACATATGCACACACACACATTCACACACACATGCGATAAGAGAGAGCGATTCAATCCCTTCAGTGGTTTGGTCCAGGTCCAACATTTGAAAGCCTGATATTTCCGGCACTGGGGTGTGTAGGATCTGGGTCTATGGTGAGAGCATCCTGGCTTGAACAGGGACATTCCTATAGGACTGCATCAGAATGGTCAGTGTGTGCATTCATGTGTGTCCTACTGTATTGGGAGGGGACATTACCCAGACTCCCTGGCTCAGTAGTCTCGCCTGTCAACAAGGCTGTCACCCTGTCATCACTTGCAATGTTGACAATTTGCAATGTTTTTTTCTACATTACGGGACAGTTAACGACCCTTCGCATATAGGACCGCTACACCTCCACTGCTTTGAATTGATCTTGGAAAACTGCCTTCGTCTAATCTTACTCGACAAAACAAAATGTTTCCTCGTAACTTGAAGTTGAACTCGGCAAACAAACAGCTCGCAAACAACAGCCGGTGTTGATGACATGGTCCTGGAGTCCAGCAGGATCAAAGTCAACATGGAAGAACAAACAGTGGGAAAGAACAACAAACACATGACTTAAAGGCTTGGGGAAAAGGAAAGGTGCGTTTAGGGGGGAGAGGGAGGGGGACAGAATTCCAAACTGGAGCTGGGATAGGGGAATGAGAATGTTTTCTGATCATTTCCAGGGGGGTCATACAGAGGTTGAGGTTGTGGGGTATTGACGGGAACAATGAATTTGGCCCTGTCGACAAGTGTGTGTGTGTGCGTGTGTCTGTGTGTGTGTGTGAGGCATCTGTGTCTCTGGAGCCAAAGCATTAGTGTGTGATTGAATGCCTCCCTCTCTCAGTCTCATGGCGCCTGGCCTGACCCTTTACAAAATCTACTCTCTGTACAGGAGATAAGCAGTGTATCTCCCACACCCATTCAAATCATCCTGTGCCATTCACCAACCACACTGCCACATGGAGTCAAGAGAGATAATAGAACAGAGGGTGAGAATAGAGGGCATCCAATAGCTCACACTAACCCACTTCAGTTCCTCCACTAGAGCAGTAAAGCACAAAAGTACTAAGCTGCTAAAATGATTTGCTGTCTCTGTCTCTCTCTCTCTCTCTGGATCACACAATTCTCTCTCCTTCCTCCCTTTTCCTCTGTCTTCATTTTCCTCTTTATCTTTCTGGCACATTCTGTTACTCCCCTAACACATCTCACTTTCTCACTCTGTCCCCCTTTGCCTCCCCCTGTTTGTCCCTCCCTCTCTCATTCTTTCCTCTCCCTTCAACCCCCCCCCCCCTCTCCCTCTCTCTCCCTGTTCCCTGTTGTAAAGTCGCTGCTCGGAGACACAAAGCCCTGATGTCTGAACTTCACTCATAACACATTTTCTCCAGTTGGACTGGGGGGGGGGGGGCAATGTGGCCTTTCAATGTGGCCTTTCAATGTGGCCTTTCAATGTGGCCTTTCTGCCCGGAACCCATTGTTTCGCCTCCATCTCGGAGCAGAGTGACCTTTAAGGCTCTGATTGGTTTGTTTGTTTGGTTACCCCGGGCAACGCCAAACTGTAACCCACTCAAACTGACACTGACTGTAGCACTCCAATGGGCGTACAGCCTTCGCAGGAGAGGTTGTGTTAAAACAAGCCCTTGTTGTTAATGTGAAGGTGTCTGGCCCTAGTCCAGGTCTCATTCTTTCCGCTACTCTCCTGGGCTCTCTCTGTTTCTCTCTCTCGCTCTGTCTCTCTCTCTCTCGCTCCATAAACAGAATGGACAGACGTGAAGGGTCAGCAGTGAGTAGGGTGGACAGAGCTGGCGTTTGGACAGCGGCCCTTTAGAACCCAGCTCTCTGACTGGCAGATTGCTAACAGATCCCCACTGCTCCACTCTTTACTTCAGTCTATTATGGCTCTATAGTTGCTATGAAACACACTTGCACACATACATGCTGACATATAACCATGCTCACTGCACACTCACAATGCTCCACCAAATCACTGTGTATTTATTCCATGTGTCAATAGTTATATTCTTTTTATTACATTTTGTATCTTTATCTTTAACTCTGCATTGTAAGTAAGCATTTCACTGTTAGTCTACACCTGTTGTTTACGAAGCATGTGACAAATAACATTGGATTTGATGCGATCTCAGGGGTAATGAAGGCATGGGTGTGTGTGTTCTGATCTGTCCGCTCTGTCTCTAACAAATAGAGAACTAACACAAAGAGACGGATGCAGGTCAGACACCTGGCCTGTAAGAGCCAGAACAGAACAACAGAAGGCCCAGTGAAAACTAGTATTTTCAACTCTTTTACTCACTGGGGGACAATGTCAGCTAGAAGAATCCATTGAGGTATGGGCTAGATCAGAAGGAGCCTCAAGCACTTCTGTCTTCCTATGACAAGTAATAATACAGATGATTCCAACGACTTCTGGAATCCAGTTCAAAGAACAGGGGAACAGAATCCTCCCATATCAGCTAGATCAGTGCAGAACAGAAGAAAAGACAGTACAGCTTGAGTGTGTGTTTGTACGCAATGATCAGACATAGACACAATGCATAGACATCCAGACTTATTGTGTGTGTGTGTGTGTGTGTGTGTGTGTGGTGTGTAGTAGCCTAGTGATGTGTAAGGGTTGAGTCAGGAGACAGAGTTTAGTGGAGTGGGAATGATGGCACCACAGAGTGGGGAGGGGGGGGGATTCCATGAGGAAACACTACAGAACAGCTCTTGTTTCCTGCTGATGGGTTCACTTCCTCCTAGGGAAGCATTTGACCGACGCACAGCCTCACACTATCTGCTTCAGACACGTCCTGTGTGCACAGCGCTGTGGTATCTAATCACTCTGCTGTGTTTTTTCCTGCAGATAACGTTCAAGTGTGTGTGTGTGTGTGTGTGTACCCCTGTCCTAATGCCCCATAGATAAAGTGAGTGGATAGAGTGAGTGGATAGAGTGAATGGATAGAGTGAATGGATAGACTGAGTGGATCGAGTGAGTGGATCGAGTGAGTGGATCGAGTGAGTGGATCGAGTGAGTGGATCGAGTGAGTGGATCGAGTGAGTGGAGCGAGTGAGTGGAGCGAGTGAGTGGAGAGTGGAGCGAGTGAGTGGATCGAGTGAGTGAGTGGAGCGAGCGAGTGAGTGGAGCGAGTGAGTGGATAGAGTGAGTGGATAGAGTGAATGGATAGAGTGAGTGGAGCGAGTGAGTGGAGCGAGTGAGTGGAGCGAGTGAGTGGAGCGAGTGAGTGGATGGAGCGAGTGAGTGGATGGAGCGAGTGAGTGGATGGAGCGAGTGAGTGGATGGAGCGAGTGGATAGAGTGAATGGATAGAGTGAGTGGATAGAGTGAGTGGATAGAGTGAGTGAATGGATCGAGTGAGTGAGTGGATAGAGTGAGTGGAGCGAGTGAGTGGATCGAGTGAGTGGATAGAGTGAGTGAGTGGATAGAGTGAGTGAGTGGATAGAGTGAGTGGATAGAGTGAGTGGATAGAGTGAGTGAGTGGAGCGAGTGAGTGAGTGGATAGAGTGAGTGGAGCGAGTGAGTGGATAGAGCGAGTGAGTGGATAGAGCGAGTGAGTGGATAGAGCGAGTGAGTGGATAGAGTGAGTGGATAGAGTGAGTGGATAGAGTGAGTGGATAGAGTGAGTGGATAGAGTGAGTGAGTGGAGCGAGTGAGTGAGTGGATAGAGTGAGTGGAGCGAGTGAGTGGATAGAGCGAGTGAGTGGATAGAGCGAGTGAGTGGATAGAGTGAGTGGATAGAGTGAGTGGATAGAGTGAGTGGATAGAGTGAGTGAATGGATCGAGTGAGTGAGTGGATAGAGTGAGTGGAGCGAGTGAGTGGATCGAGTGAGTGGATAGAGTGAGTGAGTGGATAGAGTGAGTGGATAGAGTGAGTGAGTGGATAGAGTGAGTGGATAGAGTGAATGGATAGAGTGAGTGGATAGTGAGTAGATAGAGTGAGTGGATACTTTAGAGTCAGTGGATAGAGTGAGTGAATAGAGTGTGTGTACCCTGTCCTAATGCCCCATAGATAAAGTGAGTGGATAGAGTGAGTGGATAGAGTGAATGGATAGAGTGAATGGATAGACTGAGTGGATAGAGTGAGTGGATCGAGTGAGTGGATCGAGGAGTGGATCGAGTGAGTGGATCGAGTGAGTGGATCGAGTGAGTGGATCGAGAGTGGATCGAGTGAGTGGAGCGAGTGAGTGGAGCGAGTGAGTGGAGCGAGTGAGTGGAGCGAGTGAGTGGATCGAGTGAGTGAGTGGAGCGATGAGTGGAGCGAGTGAGTGGATAGAGTGAGTGGATAGAGTGAATGGATAGAGTGAGTGGAGCGAGTGGATGAGTGGAGCGAGGAGTGGAGCGAGTGAGTGAGTGGAGCGAGTGAGTGGATGGAGCGAGTGAGTGGATGGAGCGAGTGAGTGGATGGAGCGAGTGAGTGGATGGAGCGTGGATAGAGTGAATGGATAGAGTGAATGGATAGAGTGAGTGGATAGAGAGTGGATAGTGGTGAATGGATCGAGTGAGTGAGTGGATAGAGTGAGTGGAGCGAGTGAGTGGATCGAGTGAGTGGATAGAGTGAGTGGTGGATAGAGTGAGTGAGTGGATAGGTGAGTGGATAGAGTGAGTGGATAGAGTGAGTGAGTGGAGCGAGTGAGTGAGTGGATAGAGTGAGTGGATAGAGTGAGTGGAGCGAGTGAGTGGATAGAGCGAGTGAGTGGATAGAGCGAGTGAGTGGATAGAGCGAGTGAGTGGATAGAGTGAGTGGATAGAGTGAGTGGATAGAGTGAGTGGATAGAGTGAGTGGATAGAGTGAGTGAGTGGAGCGAGTGAGTGAGTGGATA